>NC_091118.1:93246115-93549240 GCF_040183065.1 Periplaneta americana | reverse complement strand
ATAAAGCAGCAATAGTCAACAAATCACTTCGGCCAGTCTGAGATCTTCTGTTAAAATTTTACAGAACTGCACAAGAGATGGCGGTACGATGACACAAATGTATCTTGCCAACTGTTGGTCTGCAAATCCACAAGTCAGCGCTTATCGCCTCGATTAAATGCTTGATGCTTGAAATCTGCACTCCAAAACAAAGGTTTCCATTCATCTTGCTGGTCAGTTGAACAAAGGTCGCGTGTACGAAGAAAGCCATCATTCATCATCTCCACAATTGATGTGATTCACTTTCCTGCTGGATGCACTAGAAGCATACTCGTTACAAAAATATCTTAATCGCACAACCGACTCTTAAACATTGTATTCCCCGCAAATGTACACTTGCAAGGAATGAAACTGAAATTTGTTTACGAAAAGAGGCAAAAGTGTAGCAGATTTACGTTTATATTAAACATTTGAACATTTGCACGCAATACGCAGTCATTTCTTAAATAGAAACTAGTGTCTCATTAGTCCCGCGATTTAGCGTCGTGGTCTAAGGAATCTAGCCTGGATCACGTTACGGAATGAGCACCAGTTCGAGTACTCATGGAGAAGGAATTTTTCTCATGAAATATCGGCCAGTGTATGAGACCCTTGCCCATCCAGTATTGTGATGAATTTAGGAAGCTATGATAGCCAGCAAAATTCGATTTCGAAAACCAGGTATAACGGTTGGGAACCATCGTGCTGACTACACGTTACACCCATATTATTATTATTATTATTATTATTATTATTATTATTATTAATGCTTTGTTTTTCTGGCCGAGTTAAGGCGAAAATAAAGTTATAAGTATACCTAGGACAAAATCGAAACAGAAAAATATGCATAAGCCAGAGGATTATCGAACTTAAATACTTACTTAAGCTACATGAGAAATTAAATTGGGTACATATTTACTTAATAAACTACTCACAATTAGGTATATACCCTGGGACACTGTGCGTTCAAAAATAAGCTGTTTAACTTTGTACTTGAAAGCGTTTAAGGTCGGGCAGCCCCTAGCATCTGTAGGTAATGATTTTCAAGAACGGGTAGTGTCTATTGTAAGAGATGAAGAATACGCGGAAGTTCTGTGGAGAGGGACTGACAACAGAGTGTCGTGTCGTGACCGGGTATACAGATTACGATGTGTGGATAGATTATGAAATCGTGATGCAAGGTATTCAGGGGTTGATGTATGCAAAATCTGATAGAGAATATAAAGGCATGCGTGTCTGCCAGCCGGAGCCAAGACAATTCAATTCATTGAAAGACGGTGAGATATGATCATAGAGACGGATATTACATACGTATAAACTGAACACAAGCATTATGGACACGCTGTAATGTTTGGGTCAGGTCATAGCTGAGATCACTTAAAAGAACGTTCGCAGTAGTCGAACTGTGGCATCATAAGTGTCTGGATTAAGATTTGTTTTAATTTAAAGGGAAGAAAATTTTTTATTCGTCGAAGTTAGTACAGTACAGAAAATACTTTTTTTACATACATTTTTAGTCTGTGTGGCCCAGTTTAAGTGTTCATCGATATGAACATCCAGATTTTTCACACTTGCACTAAACGGGATTTCAGTGTTATTTACAATTACGACGGGAAGAACACTTTTTTTTTAAATTTCGATAGAAGTCTCTGGTTGGACGATCGTTCATTTGTGTCGAGGCATGTGAACATGAGACCAGCAGTCGGCTGGTCTACTTTGGCCCTTCATGGGCTGTCGCGCCACGCAGTAGTAGTAGTAGTAGTAGTAGTAGTAGTAGTAGTAGTAGTAGTAGTAGTGGTGGTGTCAAAATATGAGATTATTATTGCACGTTTCAGATCTGAAAAGTAATAAAACTAAATAAGATAGGCCTACATTACCGATACGAAATAACATGCGTTTAATTGGGCATTCCAAGGCTCTAAAATATCAACATTCGTTATTCGTTAAGAGGAGGAGAGCAGAGGAACTAATGATTTTACATCTTTGCTTTCAGTAGGAACGAATTCTTCAGTGATTTCCACTTGTCCATTACCCTCCATTAACACATGCATCTAAGACAACGGCATCTTTTGCCACTACCATGTGACTTCCGCACGCGAGCACTCATCGAATAGTCCTGAGCTATTTGCGAGAACACAGTATATTCGTTATGGGCACATATTTTTTGCTTACATGCGACCACTCCTATCACTGTTTATTGTAAATATTTCAATTGTGTTCATTTCTTTTTATAGCCAATAAATATTTAACTACGAGTGAGAAACACAGACTATTCTATGTCAATGATTCAAAACAATGCGGGTGTAAGGATTTTCACAGTCAACAAGAGAACGAGAGGAAAGTACATTACAACTTCTAGTGTTCATAAAATATAATAATTTGTACAGGTTACGCGAAACTATTGACGTGTGAATGTCTTATGGCCAGTTTTTTCAAGTAATGTTTAATTTGGCTTAACAAATGTTAAATTAACAGCTGGTTTATTTTAAACGTTTTGTTAAGATGTTTTCCATTTTTCCAACATAATTTTGTTTAAAATAACCAACACTTAACTTTAACTGATGTTAATACTATTCTAACTACTCAATAGCAGTTGGTAATGATTTTGCATATATACGACAACTTCTTATTGGCTGATAGTATTATTTAAATTCTGTACTGTAGACATGGAACATGTGTAAAATCGTAACCTGTTACAGTAGCCATGATTCATACAGTACAGAGAGTTGATAAATGAAAGTTGCATTGACTACTATTGAATAATAATTATTATTATAAGTATGGTTATATTTTATAATGCTAAATATGAATTTCTGTTTAGAAAAATCTCAGCATTATGACCACCAGGTGACAATAATTACACGAATGTGTGTAGTCAACTGTACACAAAACCCCGAGGAGAATTCCGTATCATATAAAATTCTCTAATTCAGGTCCATGTATAAATTATATGTAATTTCGTCCTAAAGAAGCAATTGCTGCTGAAACATTTTATTATTTACTCACTGCGTATTTTGAAGTACTATTGACATCGGCTATAGTTGAAGAGCCAGTAACATAGAATCTAGAGTTAATAGTAGCTGGTGAATTGGAACAAGTGGCCTATTCCTGTTTGTACGATATTCAAATCTGACTTCAATTTTTTGCCACGTTGAGATTGCACATTTCCTCAATATTATATGGATAATAGCTCAGCATCGAAATAAGCGTCAGTATGATAATCAGTTGACTTATAAAGATCATCTTCCCTATATTAATATTCCAAAATATCTTTTAAATTATATATTACCAGTCTTATGGCCGGTTTCACAAAGCTTCATTAAGGTTTTAATGATTCATTAATTTATTTACTGGTTCATTAAATCATTTTTATATCTCACCAAGCATCTTTAGTCTAACGAACCAGTAAAACTATCATTAAATTTAGTGATAGAAATTTCCGTCTTTAAATTTTTAATTATTCATTAGTTGCAATATAAAATGCGGAACGCTTCGACGCAGAATTGTTATATCTGGAACTGCTCGAAAATTAAGAGTCAAATGGAGATAATGTTAACCATTTAAAAACCGATCATTTTGAAAATTTGAATGACACAAAAATTCACAAAAGATACCGCGTCACGAAGATCGTGGTACCGGTACACAAAATTTTAGAAGAAACTGATCATAGGTTAGAATATCATAAAAACGGCTGAGACAAAGCTGAAACTAGTCAACTAAGTAGCATACAACTGAGTTTTATTTTAAGACATGAAAGTGATTATTATAACTACATACCAGTACCTAAGAATGTATTAGTAAATTAATACATAATGTGCATTCAAACATAACAAAACTTAATTGGTATATTAACTTTCATTTATTAGAATTATATTATAGCTAGCGATAAGATATGTTTGCACTGGCTTTAAAACAGAAGCGAAAGAGCTGGATTCTTGGAATTTATAATCGTTTTCTTTCCGATGGAAATTTAATTTTCCAGCAGGATAATCACCCCGCGCACACCGCCATAAACGTTCAAAGACGGTTCACGGAAAAGCATGAAAAAGAGGAGGATTGACAAATATCGAGACATCCCACCTCAAAATCCAGATCAGTTCTGGGATCAAGTTCTGGCTACCTGGAAAGATTTCGCTAAGGACCAGAACTATTTCCGCGATCTGGTGGACTCAATGCCCCGAAAATGCCAGGCAGTGATAGACTCCGGTGGCATGTGGATGAAGTATTAGATCCACATGTATATTTATTTTATTTTTCTTTAATTTGTTTGTTTATCTTTGTTTTATTTCGGGAAGAAAATTGATCTCCCAAGAGGTTTTTTTTTAAATTCTCCTAGTGGAGCCAGAGTTGCGAAATAATTCGTTCCAGTACACAAAATTAAAAAAATGAAGAAAGGTAACATGTATAAAAATTAGTTACGTAAATAAAAAAAAGTTATCGCCGAGAATCGAACACGGGCCCCTGGGATGGCAATCCAACTCGCTACTGACTACTCCATCGAAGAGTCGTGACGTAACTAGCGCGACGAGGCACATATAGCTTCTACGCTTGAAGTCTACGGAGACAGTGCACATAAAAATGTACTCGTGTAAATATTTTAATGTTCAGTATTAGTTAATGTTTCATTTGGACTGATTTACTGAAGCTTGGTGAAACCGGCCCTTACTGTAAACATTCCTCAAAGAGAAACATAACATGTTATTTTCACAACTTTTGTCTGAACAGCTGTGGTGTTATCCGCCATGTTTAACTGTTTGTTAAATGAGTTAACGGCCTGAAATCCTACATTTCAATTGAAAAATGAGTTCTATTCAGTCAATATTTAACATAAAACACAATAAAACATGTTATAATAACATTTACACAGATTTAAAAACAAACGTTTTCGCCAATTTTGATTGGCATCTTCAGGTCGTGTAGGTCGAATGGAACATGTTATGAAAAGTGAACACTTGGTATATGACGTTAAAAACAAAAGTTACAACTATAATATCACTTAAAAACAGAGAATAGAATACTCGTATAGCAAAAAGCCTCCACGATGTGTGTAAAATCACTGTGTTGAAAGAGGCGTGTGTGAACCATGGAAACAGCAAAACTCTTCTGTCATTGCAGATACAGTTTTCAAGATAGATTTGAAGATGCTACGAACAGGTCGGTCGTGTGGCCGTTATGGAGAGCAGGAAAAATCCTGTAAATTGTAAGGATAGAATGAAAGAATATTTAGAAGCATTTAAGTATTATTTAAATCTTCTAAAACAATACTTACAAAAAATGGAAGAACGTCTTGAAATCCATGAGGACGGCGACACGACTGATCTTTACATTAAGTGGTAGCGTATGACGAAAACTGTATACGTTGCACGACTAGTGGATGAGTGACCGTTACTTGCGTGTGATTTTAAACAGCGGGTTATTTGAATTTGGGTATTGTTCGTTAAGGAGCGGGCTATCATTATTATTAGAAAAGGTGGTAATATATAGTTCTTCCGCAGCATTCATATAATTATGATTGTTAATGGTCTTTAAGACCTGAAGGGCTTCTTCTATGCCAGTAAGTTCGTGATTAAGGGAAATGAGATGCGTGGCAAACTTTGATATATTCCTATTGAATTTGAAGTCAGAGACGTGCTCTTTGTAACGCGTGCGAAAATTCCTTTTTGTTTGGCCAACGTATTTACTGGGACAGTTTTTACATTATAATAGATAGATACCGCTATTGGCAAATTTATTGTAATTTTGAATGTTATTGGGAATTATATTATTAAGTTTGTTGTTGGTACGGAATGCTACGTTAATTTGTTCTTTTCTAAAAAGGTTACCTAATTTGTATGACACATTACCGAAAAATGTCATGGGTTTCCAGTGGGTGGTTTTAGTCTTTTTGACAGAACTTACTAAAGTGCTATTAGTTTTGGTTTCTGCTTTAAATTTATTTAAGCGTTTTGTTATCTAGCTTCTGCATTTCGTACGTTTTCGCGGGCTTTGAGGTTGCGCTGGAAACATTGTAGCTGAGGCACAATTCGTCTGGATTCGTGGCCTGGTCAGCTTTCACTCCTCCCATCCATGATCGGTCTCAAGGGTAGAGTGGGGTGGGAATAGTAGTGGTGACTTGTCTTCCTAAATAGGCAATAAATACAAAAATTCCAGCTCTTTGGCAGGCAGAGACCCACACTATTCTCTCCCCTTATGCCTTAGTTTATGACTTAAGCGAGGGTGTTGTACTATTGTACTTCGTAGTACAGTAGTGAATCTGGGCCAATGTTGTGTGTTTCGGGAAAATATAAACAGAAACAAATGCGAGAAATAATGTTGTTGTAGTTAATTCATTGTTAGAGTGTCCTTTTTCGAGAAGAAATAATATTGAAAGAAAGGAAGTTTTAAATAGAGAGCCTACCGAGATACCTACGACATCGCTGACAATTTTTCTGACAGATAATCTTAAAACGCGAGTTTCTATTGCATCCTTGTATGGGCAACATAAATGGTAAAGTGGTAATGTGGTGCAAAATAAACTTTTCTCTTGGCCTTGTTTGTTGCTGTCAAAGGAAAAAAATAAAAAGAAAAGAAAGAAAGTGGAATTTCAACACATAATATGGGCTGCTTCATCAATCATCACACTGAAACAGCATAGGCTAACAGCTTATTTGATGAGTGAAATTATTATTTTTCATTAATAATAATAATAATAATAATACAATAATGATGTTAATAATATAATAACAATAATAATTAATATAATGAATAAACATTTCCTATCGGAGGACTTAAACTAGTTGCATTTGGCCTCACCGAGGATTTCGATCACCGGCCGCTACTGCTCCACTCTTAATTTTATAATTATATGTTTTTAAGCAATACATTGTCTGGTGTTTTGAGGCTCCGTTTTCAAAACCTCATTTTTGATAGGTTATTTAACGACACTCTACCAACTATTAGATTTAGCGTCGATGAAATTGGCGATAGCGAAATCATATTTGACTAGAACGTCATAAAAATCCCAAGCCTTCATCCCAAGTGGGAATCGAATCCACGCCCGAGCGCAGCTCCGGATCAGCAGGAAAATGTATATGCCGCTTGAGCTACGTCGATGATCCGGAGGATCTTTTCGTTTCTTGTGGATAATACAGTAACACCTTTTTCGGAATCAATCTTGCGTTCATTTACATCGTCTCACAATTTATTGTTTTGTATTCTTCAATATTTTCTTGTAAACTCCTGATATATACAGTAATAGTTCCTCAGTTTGTCCTTCCTTGTTACTCCTGTCACGGATCGCAAAAATGGCATTTCTGCTATTTGGATTCTACTTTTATGTTCATCTTTCAATGTCCATAGTTTGTTGTTACAATATTTATTCAGGCCAGTTCTAAAGAATTAATTGTATTATTTTTTACGAGTTTTTCTTCCAAGAGTATACATGTAAATCTAAAACAAAAACTCTTTACTTTATTGCTTGCTATTTATCGATTTATTGAACATACGATATAATAAATTCCAAATATTCAATTTACTTACTTGTTCTATACTGTTATCATTTAAATTTAATTTACATCGCACTGATAAGAGTACTCTCGTCTACACTGTGGAGTAACGGACAGCATTCTAACCATGAAAGAGTGGGCCCGCGTTCAAATCCTGATCGGAACAAGTTACCTTATTGCGTTTTTTTAGAGGTTTTCCCTCAACCAAATGAAACAGAATTGCAAAGTAACCTTCGGCGTTGGACCTTGGACTCATTTCACAATCATTTATCCACACAAGCCTACCATTATCATCATTAGGCCTACCATAGCCCGGCTAAAATTCACGGTGCAGCGTGCTATATTCGTACTAGAGAGCGAACGTTTGACGAAAAAATATCATTCACAGAACTGGAGTAGTAAGTACAATAAGCCTCACCTCCTCCGTAAAAAAGGGACTTTTTAGTGACTGAGATTATTGTTTTCAAGTTATATTTCAAAATGGTGCCTATTATTAATTTGTTTAATTCATAAACCTTCATTGTGAACTTGATTAATGAAACCAAAATAACGACTTGTTGGTAAAAAGTAAATAAATACAAAATTATTATGCTAAAATGTAAAATTTATTGCAGCCGTTACTTCCTAATGACAATGTGTGTGTGTGTGTGTCTAATGCCTACCCACTTCACTTTGCGTGAATCGGGTTCCGCATACTGCGTATACATGGCAGGACTGTGACCCATTTTCAAGTTGCACACCACTTCGGCGTGCCAAGTTATGCATGATGTATATCTGTGAAGAGTTATGTCGTGTACTAGGGTGAGTGTATTTATTTTAATTTATTGGGTTATTTTACGACGCTGTATCAACATCTAGGTTATTTAGCATCTGAATGAAATGAAGGTGATAATGCCGGTGAAATGAGTCCGGAGTCCAGCACCGAAAGTTACCCAGCATTTGCTCGTATTGGGTTGAGGGAAAACCCCGGAAAAACCTCAACCAGGTAACTTGCCCCGACCGGGATTCGAACCCGGGCCACCTGGTTTCGCGGCCAGACGCGCTGACCGTTACTCCACAGGTGTGGACAGGGTGAGTGTATGTTAAGTGTTTGTGTAAGTATATTGTAGGGAATGTGTGAGGATGATGATAAAGGTGAGTAAGGGAGAAGGGGAAACCCGGTGCCGGCACGTAGCCTACTCCTATCGAAGAGTATCAAGGGGGCCGCCAGGCTTAACGTCCCCATCCGACGGACGAATCCTATCAACAGTGACATATGTCTTCCCTTCATATGCACTGCGGAGAGATTTGGGATTTAACTCAGGCATATTGGTGCACAATTTAGTGATCAGAAGTTGTACACCGCCACAAGAAAATTTCTGACCCCGCTGGGAATCGAACCATGACCGGCTAGTCTGGAGGCAGACACGCCACCACAGAGCTAAATCGGCGTACCCTAATGACAATGTTAAGAGATATAAATTTAAAATATGAACTATCGGCCTATTGCATGCTTGTGAGAATCCCATAATATGTTTTCCATTGAATACATTTTTCTCTTTCCTTCATCACTTAGCTTATAGAGCTGAACCCGTTGGATTCCTCAACCCAATCCAGATTATATATTAACTTAGGCTCACAAATTTCATGCTGTATGGCGTGTGACCACCGCTTATAATAATACATAACAAACACAATGAGAGAGAAAATAACTGCCACCTTTCTCATCGAAACTGAATCGGGGTTGGCTATATTTTTAGCTCGATATCCTATCGCTTGAGCAATAGCAGAAGACCTATAACGACGTAGGTCTACTATTTAATTCCATTTCTGTACTCGTCACTGGCTGTCAATTGGAGATTGAATTCCACGAACACTATCGCAAGGTTTGGTACTTGAATTCCGAACAATCGGCATTCTTTAGCTGAAGCGTTCGATTGCTGAAATAGGATGTCCTTTTATGGGTACTGAAGGTTTGAGTATGTTAGTGCAGTCTTTTGAGTTCTAATATGGAATTAAGTTCATTAAGCAGCAATGTATGTAAATGAAAACTAAAAAGCGACAGAAATAAGAGGACCTATGACAAATGCAGCAATAGGCCTACTTCCTTTCAGAAGAATGCAGACAAATAATATGTCCTTGACCTGGCTTTACGGGGGCTGGATCGAGACGAATCCGTACACTTAGACACGCTTTGGCCCTTTGTGCGCTCTTAAATATACGACGATTGTGCAAGTTTCCCAGGTGGCCTGAATGGCATTCGAGAATTCGACGCTGACAGGTAGGTCATCCTACTTCAGCCCCTTATAAACCCAGGTATCGTTTCGCGGACGAGTAGCCTGATAAGCCCCAGGGAACCGGAGCCAGAAGTCTTCTTATATCAGAATCGGAATCTCGTACTACCCCCAAGATTTCACTTCAGTCTATTTTTACTATGCAGATGATAGATGAAATGAGAGGGAAGTGGAGTGTGTTGGTAGAACGATATAGGGAGTATCCCGAGAAAAAATCCTCTGCAACGTCTGCTTTGTCCACCACAAATGCCATCACAACTTGGCCGAGGATCGAACTCGGGTTGCCTGGATGAAAGACCAACGCGCGAGTCACAATAGGAGTAAATCACACAAGATGATATAAAGGCTTGTCAAATATTTGAATTGAAGAGAATAATAATAATAATAATAATAATAATAATAATAATAATAATAATAATAATAATAATAATAATAATAAGCAAAAGTATTTCTTCCGTAAGCACCACGAATGTAAAAGTCGGACACATATTAATAGCTAGAGTAACACAACTGTTACCAAGTCTGGCAACATCTTTCTAAAGCCATAACTCCTTTGCAAGGACGCACGCTCGCGTAGTTTTAACTCTTTCTTCCCCATTTCCCATTCCTCATTCATTCACCGCAACAGCAACGGTTTAGAATACGCGGATTTTCACCTACGTTCGTGCGTTTAGGTAGGCTACAGTACTATTGGACCGAAGTGCGTGAAGTATGTTTTCGATGTGGGTAGTAGGAGTCGCTGCTGCAGCGGCAGCGGCGGCCTCTATGAAGCAAACGGAACAGAAGTGAAGTGTCATCAGACTTTGACAGGAATCTTCCTTATAGTATGGTGCGGGCCGGCGTGAAGGTCAGCGCGATGCCTCTGCTTCTGTGGCTGCTCTTCCAGCGGGCGGCGGCAGCTCCTCCAGAGCCAGCGCAAGCGTGGGGCAACTTCAGGCCGGCAGTTAGCCAACAGGTGCGAGTGTTGTTAAATGTTTCTTTACGTTCAAGGCGGCTGATTGGACAGTTCAGGCCGCTCAATCAGCGTGTGTGCTTCGATTTATTTACTTTTAACTAGTGGATCTTTGCATGCAAATTAGATTACAACAGTTTTATTTAGAATTACTCGTACAATCAACGAATTCAATACGGCGGTAAGACGAAGCTGTGAAGTGTGAATATAACCTCAGTTTTATAGCCGACTCAATAGGTAATCTACCTTATTAACCCATTAATTCACTGACCTACCATCATAATCATAAACACCATCATTATCAACAACGATGGTAACATCAATCTTATGTAATTAGTAGGTATATTTTGCCTATACCAGCTACAATTCTACTACCAATTTGCTTGTATGTCCAGAATCGAGAGTAAGTACAGAATTCTAGTAAAATTATAAGGAGGGATATCCATTTATTATTATTATTATTATTATTATTATTATTATTATTATTATTACTACTACTACTAAACCAAAATATGCTCCTTGAACCGAAATGATGGTATTTCAATTATTTAAATACAACTGCAATTAAGAATCATATTAGGCTAAACGAACTATCAATGCACTAAGTCTTTAGTGTGGGGAGATAACGAAGACTCGCCTTATTATTATTATTATTATTATTATTATTATTATTATTATTATTATTATTTAGTCAACTGTTCGAAGACAGGTTTGAACCCCGTAAGTGACAGCAATAAGACATCACTCATAAGCCAAATAATCCAGGAGATAATGGGATAGGGTGGCCAGTTCCTTTCCCCTTCATTGTATAAATCGCTGACTACTAACAATATATTTCATTAGCCAGACTTCAGATGTATACAGAAAATTGTTCTTCTTCTAACATAAAAATATCATAAAGTGAGATGTAATGCCTTATAATTGATGTACATATCAGCGAGATCTTCAATCAGAGATATTATTATTATTATTATTATTATTATTATTATTATTATTATTATTATTATTATTACTTCCTCCACTGACTGAAGTGAAAGCTTTTCTCCTTCAATAGGGAAGAGGGTGTAGGTTTCATGTTGTTTTATGTGATGCCTAGCGCCATGTTGACCACATGACTAAGGAGTTATGTTACTTGCTAATAATAACAAATAATATTGGTTAGGAATCTTGCAACGATGGCGGGATGGAACACAGAGTTTTCAATTTTGAGATGTTTATAATAACAATAATGATAATAATAATAATAATAATAATAATAATAATTATTATTATTATTATTATTATTATTATTATGCCTATAAAATCAGCGATTCGGATTCGATTTCAAACAGAGAAGTGGCCTACAGCGAAGTTCCTCCAAGAAATGAGTGTGTGCATTCTACATTGTCTTAATCGGTGACCTTCAAACATTCTGATCACATGACCCACTACTTTTAGAATTTCCAGTGACGGTGGATTGAACATACGGGTCCAAATATTTAAATATTATTATTATTATTATTATTATTATTATTATTATTATTATTATTCATCTGAGTCATAAAGGCATTTGTGGTGTACAAAGAGGGCGCGAAGGTTTTTTTCTCGGGATTCTCCCGTCTCTCCTTACTCGTGTCATCATCATTTCACCATACTTCACAATCTCGTTCACTCTGCGAGGTCCTGAGCCAGGCCTCCATAACAAATAAAAAATGGCTTAAAGTTGTATACATTCGAGTAATAATAATAATAATAATAATAATAATAATAATAATAATAATAATAATGGAGGTTTTCCTCTGTTCAACGATATTGCGCCAAAATGTTCTCTTTTACACAACTTTCGTACATCATTCACGCACTTCTGAGACCCCTTTCAACATTATCATTTCATCTTAATTACAGTAGTTTTATTTTCTTTACTTAATTAAAATCCTTGTAACTCAGGTGGTAGGTAGATGTGTTTTCCTGCTGAACCGGAGCCGCGCTGGGGCGTGGGTTCGATTTCCACTTAGGCTGATTATGCGGTTGGGATTTTTCCGAGTTTTCGAATTGTAAGGCGAATGTCAAGCAATCATAAGACATCTTGCTAAATAACATTGCTATCACAAATGCTATCGACAATAAATAACCTAACAGTTGTTACAACGTCATTAAGTAACCGATTAAAGAAGTCCTTACTTCCTCTCTAATAACTATCAAACTCAAATCTAGTCGATCCGGGTTGAAGTTCCAGCAGGACAGGATTCGTCTCTCCGTTGTTTAGTGTTTGTCAAGTGTTGTCTATTTCCATGCTGACCAAACTCTCATTCAGTCTCTTAACTTGTAAATATCTGGAGTAAATTGAAGCAGTAAAAAGTTTCATAATAAATACTAACAGCAACTTAATCGTTAAAGACATTATTTATAAATTCACTCACGATATATGAGCTTAGTTACAACTTTCGTTTTCACGATGAATGATTTCAGAAAGATTTAAGTGTTTACTCTTCCGGGGTGTAGACTATGTAACGATCAAGGCACACTTTAATTATGTATACTGGTATAGAATCCACGACAATGGGTTCAAATTCCGTCTAGCACGGAGTTTTACCCGCTGTCAGTGTAGTGTCCTATGTTGTCTTAAATTAAATGAAGATCCGGTGACATACTGATCCCACATCATGAGCGTTCCTTCACGTGTCTGTTGTGTGAAATTAAATATAAGAAAAACATTTCGACAAGGCAGAAAACCAGAAAAAAAAAAAACTATCTGCTTGCACAAATTAGATCACAAAGGTTTCACCTAAGAAATTTTTCGTATCACCCAATTCATTGTGACGAAAAACGAAATTGTAATGCATACTCTATTTCTGTATCTTTAACGTCGTTTTTCAGCAACACATAGTAGAACTAATCTGAGAAAAACTTCTTTGCCTATTACAAACGTCACATGATATGTAGAAGACAAGAGTCCCGATTCCTTGGTGAGAAGGAGTTTACAGCGACAGCTATCCACAGGTGGATGGTTTATCAATTTGAGGAATTTTAATCACCCAAGTGTGATATGAACCTAAATTAAAACGTACCGGTACTGAATATTTAATTAGCACTACCAATAAATACTGGACGTAGACTTAATGCATATTTGATGAAAATTATAGGTACATAAGCAGTTTATAATGAGTGTCTGGCATAAGAGGAGATGGACGAAGATAAATGCGATGTGACTAGAGCATACAAAAATAAGCTCTCATTCCCGTTGGCAAGCCAAGCTGTTCTCGCTCAGTAGTTCAGTACCGTCACTGATTCTGTTGTGACAATATGTTTTCGGTTAAACAGCGTGTGTTTATATACGATACTTGGGCTAAACGTGAGAATTGGTGATGTCGAAGTTCGGCACAAAGATGGAGAAATACGTTCCCCAATAGAAAATACAGAAGTTGCGTAAGTGAATATTGAAGTTTTCTTCAACATTTTGTTCCCATGGTTTCAAATCAGGTGAAGTTACGCAGAATTCTGTAAGTGTCGTTACGCCAAATAATGTTTGTGGACTTTGATTTTCGATTATGTCTCATTCCTGCCTCAAATATGGATTACGCTATTTAGTACTCTTTTATGTAGTACGTAAAACTTAAAAAAAAAAAAAAAAAAAACCTAGCCTAATTTACTAGATTGAAGGGTTCAATATTTTAAATTTACTCTATCTCATATTTCTCTATCGAAGAAATTTTCAATTTACAAGTTGATATTCTAAATTGGCGTCAAGTTATGTCAAGTTTGTGTTCTGTGTGCACGGCTGAAATGTTTTGAGATGGCGATAAGGCTACACCTTAAAAGGTTAAAACGCTTAATAAGAAGATATTTTGAAAGTTAAGGAAGGAATAATAGTATATTTATATGCATTTTTTAAATAACTCATTTATGGCTTAAAAGATTAATATCTTTATTAACACATCAGGTTCCATTTAAAACCTGAATTTAAGCCTTATATTTTTCTTTGAACTACACAGCACCTTTTTGCACCCTACATTTGAAGCACGAATTATCCCACTCACACGGACATTCAATGCATGAATTATACGAATGGACCAATCAAAGTCGGAGTGGCGGTCACGAAACCATTTCTAAACCTCTTACGTGCCGATAAAGCAGAAAATTTTCTCACAACGAATCTCGCAAACAAAATACCGTACTAGCTACGTATAAGGAACTCTGATTCAATTCCTACAAAGTATAATAATAATAATAATAATAATAATAATAATAATAATAATAATAATAATAATAATAAGTTAATGATAATAATAATCATCATCAGCCAAACATGGATTAAGCCCAACAGACTTTTTCCGTTTCCATAAAGGATTAAACTTTTAAATTCAAAGTTTTCTTGGTCTACCAACAGCCCCTCTTCCTCTTGCCCAATAAGACAGGATTGTTTGTGGAATACGGGGATCATCCATTCTATTGACATGTTCCAGTCAATTGGTTCTATGTTTAATTATTTTGTCCTGTAAATTGAATATTTTCCGAGGTTTCTTGCACAGGATAAGGACCGATGACGGGCTTATATAAGGGCGGCAATGAACCTGCAGGTTCCTTAAAAGCCATTTGTAAGTAGGCTAAGTAAGTAAATTTTAATATTTTCAGTTCCTGCCTAATGTTTTCGTTTTTCTTTTTGTACAATTTTCTGTAGCTAACTAGACATGTTAAGAATTTCATTTTCGCAGCTGCAATTCTTGTATATTTATAATAATAATAATAATAATAATAATAATAATAATAATAATAATAATAATAGTAATAATAATAATAATAATAATTATTATTATTATTATTATTATTATTTATTGATATTTATGTGCTGGACAACAGCCACTGGCCAATAAAAGTCCAGCACAGTGATACAATTAATACAATAAAATGAACAACAATGGCAGAAATTAAATAATTAAGATAACAACAAAATGAAGAACATAGATTACAATGGTTAGTTTACAAGAATTAATACTATAAAAGTTTATGGAAAGGAGTTGATTCTTACAAAAGTATTACCAATTTGTGTGTAAGGATTATGCAAATAATATTAGCAAAGACATTGCCATATTCTAATACTTCTATACATTGAATGGATCGAAATCGCCTATTATATAATAATAATAATAATAATAATAATAATAATAATAATAATAATAATAATAATAATAATAATAATATGCATCATGCAGTAGGGGAAATGATATGGCAGAAAAGTGAGCTACAGCTTCGATACGTTACTCTCTAGAGGACATACTTAAGGTAAATGAATTGGATAAAATACCTGCAATACATAGTGCATACTACTGAGTGACTGGAATGTAAATATACATTGTAAGACAATAAAGGAATTAAAATGGAATAATAATGGCACAGTAAACCAACGAAGAAGAAAACCTATACCACAGTAATTTTAGCTACCCGAATTTCACAGGTTCTGCTGGGGTTGATTTGGTACAAATTCTGAGCAAAGGCTGAGCTGAAGAAGGTGGTAAGGGATTTAAATCGCATTATGGTGATTAGATTATGCTAATGATTTTTGCCACATATCGCATCATGCCTTCTACAAGTTGTCGCAGAATATTAGAATATGAGAGCTTGTAATATGCTATACGAAAATGGGATTTTGTGCTTTGGATAATAGAACTACGACACTTAGTACAGAGAGATCCATTTATAATTTGAGATCGCCTACAGCGCACATCGATGCAATAAATTATCGGCACTTACATCACTTCCTTCCGCATAAGCTGAGTCACTTTCATGATGAACCGCGCGTTAACGTACAGTAGTGTCTGTCATTCTAACATTCAACATTTTATGCGATTTCGGCAAGCTTCAAAATTCTGTTTCTTCATCATTATTGTTAAAATAGTATTGGCTAAAAAACTCGATTATGCATAGTTTGCGCGAGAATTGAAATTCGCAAGAAAAGCCGTTGGTTTTCCACACTTTTAGGCCACAAATCGAAAGTTCGTCCAAGAACTGTATAAAGATACAGGGAAAATACACAGAATATAGAGTGAAAAAAAAAATATTTTCTACATGAACAGTTGCAACATTCACCCACCACAATTCACGCCAGTGCAGTGGATGGATTCCCTTGCTGTGATTGTTGATCCACTGTCACTCTATAAGGGTAAAAGTGCAGCATTTTCAGTCCTTTCAATGCTGACCTTTGTGACATGTCGCATTCTTATGCTAATCGGAGTGAAGATATCCTAGGACTTAACAATATTCTTGCTTGAATATCTGCACGTTTCTCCGATGTGATTCTTGTATCCAGAAAGGCGGACGTCATTTTCAACATATGCTTTAATAAAAGATAAGAACAATATAACGTTTTCGTATTACCTCTTACCGGCGCATTATTTGTACGGGACTACATGGCTAAATCGTTTTCGTTCCGTGCGAGAGAGCGGTCGGATCTCCACATTAAACACGCGCGCTACGACCGGTCATAATGCCGGTAAGTTGTATATAACGCGCACTGTAAATGTACTACATTACATACGATTACTGCAAAACATAGAAGTGTTATGATTGAGAAAAATATAGATATTAAGAGCAAAATATGTATATTCCAGATTTTCTCCAAGTGTAAGGCAAAATATGTTACGTAACCACATAGCGAATCCTCGGTCTTATCTCGCCAAACTATCATCTCCATATACCATTGACGCTAAATAACCTAGTAGGCCTAGCTGATAAAGCATTGTTAAATAATAGACTAAAAAAGCAGATTCTGAAGAAATGTCTCGGGTTAAAATTAAAGCGAATATATATATATATATATATATATATATATATATATATATATATATATATATATGTATATTTATACTGGGGGGAGGGGCATTAAAATAATTTTAAGATGTAATAAGGGTGCCTGCAAATTGATTTCCACAGTTTGTTGTCAATTAAAAATCACAAAGAGCGAATAAAAGACAGATGGACTGACAAGTCTTTGGCCCAAGAAATGGTAGTGGTAGTGGTGGTAGTGGTAGTAGTGGTGGTGCTGGTGGTGGTGGTGGTGGTGGTGGTAGCTGTGGTGGTGGTGGTAGCTGTGGTGGTGGAGATGATGATAGTGGACGAAGACTACAAGGGAGTACGTAATTTCATGTATTTTTTTATTTGACGTCCTTACGAAAAATGTATTAAATTGTATCGTGTTCCCATACTAGTTAAACGCTTAATCTGGGAGAAGGTTTGATTCTGTGGCATTAACATTAACAAATGGTCATAGAGAGATGGAATTCTGGAGAGATACGTTTGAGGATTTTTCATGGGATTACCCGACAGTTCCTTGCATTTGCGGAAAACCTTGGAGAAATCCCCCCCCCCCCCGAGGTAGTGAACCCTCGCACGAGTCTCACTCGCTGCCCCTGTGTTAAGTCGATGGACATAATGCAATTTAAGATATCTACAACAAGACAGACATGACTACTGAACGCCAATACATAGATACAAAAGTAAAGAAAAAAATCATGATGTGTCTTCCATTACAATCCATATGGAAAGAGATCTAAAACGATCGAAAACGAAATGTACTGACATGTTCATCCTAGAAACGAGTTCTTGACCCGAGTCCTAAATAGAGGGCAAGAAGGAAAATAAAACTAGACTACAGTATACAACGATCACAATGACAACAATGTACAGCAATACGCCAAGTGTAGGAATGTCCATAAATAGAGTTACACGATGTGCTCTCCATTGCAAAGTGGAGGGAGAAGAATACCACGAACGGCAAAAAAAGTGACTCGAAAATGTTTTCTCGTCTAACGTTTGGAAGGAAAGGAAGAAAAGAGATTACAGGAAAGAAGACGAAGGTGTAGGGACAGTGAGGGATAAAAAGGACAGATAATTTTTATTACTGTAGTTTATTTTACGACACTTTATCAATTGTGATGGTTATCTAGCGCCTGAGTGAAATGAAGGTGATAATGCCAGCAAAATGAATTCAGGGTCCAGCGCCGATAGTTGAGAGGAAAACCCCGAAAAAACCCGAACCGCGTAACTTGTCCTAACCAGGATTTGAATCCCGAGCCCGTGCATTTCACGGTTAGCCATGATAACCATTACTCCACAACGGTAGACCAGGACGGATAAAGAAAGGGATGGGAAGGAGATGGATGAATAAAGAAAAGAATGTAGAGAGAATAGAGGGAAAATGAAAAGGAAAAAGAGGAATAGAAGAGTGAATAAATACAAGAGCGTAGAGCAGGCGAAGGGAATAATGATGGAAATGGATGAAAATATTGATAGATAGAAGGATGAAGAGGGGATAAAGAAAAAAGAGAAAGTGAAGAATGAGTACGTAGAAGAATGGAGAGAAGATGGCTAAAGAGAGAATAGACGAAGAGGTAAATGATGGGGTAGAGAAAAGAAAAAATTGAGGAAGAAGGAGGAAAGAGGAGGGTAAAGAAGGATGAGGAAGGAGTATGAAGACGAGAAGAGAATGAGAATGAGAACGTGGAAGAAGGAAGGATAATGAAATAAAAAGCACGATGATAAAGATGACAAAAATTAAAGCAAATTAAAATCAATATTATGAAACAATAATTTCCACTGTAATGTGTTGAATGCTCGAATTACGCACACAATCGGCAAACTTGAGTCGGTAAACAGATGCAAAGTTACTCAGCCTGGGAGATTAGCTTGCAGTAACGGACCTATTAAAACCATCCGCCTCAAGTCGTAGGAATGTTAAGTGGACGAAGGATCAGCTGTTTGCTCAGAGCTGAAGGATGAAGACGTGTTAGACCGCAATTAACAAAGATGACTTCCTCCGCGGCTGTTGTCTGCTGAGCAAAGAGGAGGTTACGCCTAACAACTATCAGGCATAATGAGTTAGTATTTTAACGTGGAGTGAACGTGTCATGAAACAAAGTTCATCAACATTTCGAAACAGCATTTCGGAACTGAAGGTGCGGATGAGGGAGGGTCTCTGTTATGATTTATACCGGACTTTCATTTCAAAACTTCCGAGTCTAACTATTTACAGTATTCAAATTAAATTTAATTTAAATAAAAAATGCGTCAATTCAGATATTGAGGAGGTAGTTTAAATCCAGCGTTAATTGCATTTTAAGTTTCACTCCTCACACCCAATCCTCTTTGAAATTTTAAATGCCACCCCTATAATTACTATTCAGACGAGCCACTTTAGTGGCGCTGCTTAATACATTAAATTTTTGTAGGGAATTTTTCAGTCTTCCTGTGAACACAGACTTGGAAGGAGATACACTTTTGGCAACTTTGCTCAGACGGAGAAAGAATACAAGAAGAGTCTGGATTCATCCATTAGTTTCGGAAAGACTGAATCGAGGACTATTCCATATCTTGTTTGATGATTTACATCAGGACGATAAAAATTATTAATTTAAAGTACGCAAATGGGGGACAATATGGCATAAAACATGTATTTTTTTTAATATTTAAGAATTCTAAATTAAATATAATAGCACATGAAACCAGTCTGTAGTGTAAGTCTAATGGTAAAGTTAAAGGTCGTGGTGTAATTGAACCCAGGTTCAAACCTGAGATCAACTCATTTTTTTCAAGTCTTCGTTAATTTATTTATTATTTTAGATGCGTTATCTTATTTCAACATGATATAAAGGGGATTTCACTACATAAATAGTATATCCGTAAATCGCATTAGCCCAGCTATTTAGTCGTTTAATAATAATAATAATAATAATAATAATAATAATAATAATAATACTAATAATAATAACAATAATAATAATAATAATAATAATAATAATAATAATTTATTTATTTAAACTGGCAGAGCTAAGGCCAGTAGACCTTCTCTTCCCCCCAGCCAGACTCTAATTCTAATTGAATACAATTGCTTGCATAGTCTATAGTTATATTATTATTTACTACTATTATTATTATTATTATTATTATTATTATTATTATTGTCATTCTATATTATTCTGTCGTAATACTGCATTATCCACGTATTGTGGGTCCCTATCACCACAGCATGGCGCGTCCTCAAGTTGCGGATAGAGGAGACGGCCTCCAGATATGGAGGGTAGCTGCGAAAATATTGAATAAGCAGTCGTGGACAGCCGATAAGGGGTGGTCCTCCAGCTTGGGGGTTGGGTGAAGGGCTAACAACCCATCATCGTAAAAAAACAGCTTGTTACGAAACCTAACAGTAAGCCTCGGAATGGGACATTCTCCGGCACGACCACAGCAAAGGAAAAAGGTTATAAGATTTGGTACATGGAACGTAACTAGTATTTATAGAACAGGAGGGGAAACATTAGTAGCAAAAGAATTAGCTAGATATAGAATAGACTTCGTGGGAGTACAAGAGGTTAGGTTAGATGGGAATGGCATGTCACAAATAGGTGATTACTTACTGTATTATGGGGAAGGAAACGATAATCACCAATTAGGAACAGGATTCTTTGTACATAAAAGAATAAAATCAGCAGTAAAAAAGGTCGAATTTATCAGTGACAGGTTATCGTATTTAGTACTTAAGGGTAGATGGTGCGATATCGTAGTTATAAATGCTCACGCCCCTACAGAAGAGAAAGACGACCATATAAAGGATAGCTTCTATGAGGAATTGGAACACACTTTTGATCAGTTACCTCGATACCACATGAAAGTTCTATTGGGGGACTTCAATGCTAAAGTAGGACGGGAGGATATTTTTAAACCAACAATTGGAAAAGAGAGCCTACACGTAATTAGCAGTGACAATGGAGTTAGGTTAGTTAACTTTGCACATCAAAAAATTTAATTGTCAAGAGTACAACATTCCCCCATAAGGATATACATAAATATACGTGGACTTCTCCAGACGGAATGACAAATAACCAGATAGATCACATCTTGATAGATAAAAGAAGGCACACTAGTATAGTAGACATTCGAACTTTCAGGGGGGCTGACTGTAATTCTGACCATTATTTGGTAATTAGAGAATTAAGAGAAAGACTATCAGTAACCAGGCGAGTAGAGCAACAAGCTAATATTAGTAGATTCAATATTCTGAAATTAAAGGACGAGGAAACTAAGCAACGTTATCAGGTTGAAATTTCAAATAGGTTTGCTGCTTTAGCAACTGCTGACGAAGCTGGGAAAGAGTTAGATGTTAATAGCGTGTGGAACAATATCCGAGATAATATCAAAATTGCAGCTGAGCAGAGCATAGGTTATCATGAAACTAAGAAAAAGAAACCATGGTTTGATGAAGATTGTTCCATTGTAGTAGATAGAAGGAAAGAGGCAAAATTGAAATTCTTACAGGATCCAATTGTGGAGAATAGAGATAATTATTTCAATGAAAGATGGGAAGCAAGTCGTACACTTAGGAATAAAAAGAGAGATTACTTGAAGGAAAAACTGAATGAGATAGAAACAAATAGTAAAAATAAAAACATTCGAGATTTATGTAAGGATATAAAGGAATTTAAAAACGGATATCAGGCAAGGGTAAACGTGATCAAGGATGAGAATGATGACTTACTTGCAGACTCTCATTCAATCCTGAACAGATGGAAAAACTATTTTGGGCAACTACTAAATATACATAGGCCAAATAGAAATGATCGGGACGAAATTCAAATACAAACTGCTGAGATATTTATACCGGAACCCATTCTTTCTGAAGTCGAAATTGCGATAGAAAATCTTAAAAAGTACAAGTCTCCAGGTATTGATCAAATTCCAGCAGAATTAATACAAGAGGGTGGAAGGGCATTATCTAGCGAAATTTATAAACTTCTACTTGCAATTTGGGAAAAGGAAACTGTACCAGAACAATGGAAGGAGTCCATAATCGTACCTATTTTTAAGAAGGGGGACAAGACTAACTGTGGTAACTTTCGAGGAATATCACTTTTGTTGACGTCGTACAAAATTTTGTCGAATATCCTTTTGAGAAGATTAACTCCATATGTAGATGAAATTATTGGGGATCATCAGTGTAGTTTTAGGCGTAATAGATCGACTATTGATCAGATTTTTGTATCCGACAGATATTGGAGAAAAAATGGGAGTATAAGGGTACAGTACATCAGTTATTCACAGATTTCAAAAAGGCGTATCACTCGGTTAAGAGAGAAGTTTTATATAATATACTTATTGAATTTGGTATTCCCAAGAAACTAGTTCGATTAATTAAAATGTGTCTTAGTGAAACTTACAGCAGAATCCGTATAGGCCAGTTTCTATCTGATGCTTTTCCAATTCACTGCGGGCTAAAACAGGGAGATGCACTATCACCTTTACTTTTTAACTTCGCTCTAGAATATGCCATTAGAAAAGTTCAGGATAACACAGAGGGTTTGAAATTGAACGGGTTACATCAGCTTCTTGTCTATGCGGATGACGTGAATATGTTAGGAGAAAATCGACAAACGATTAGGGAAAACGCGGAAATTCTAGTTGAAGCAAGTAAAGCGATAGGGTTGGAAGTAAATCCCGAAAAGACTGAGTATATGATTATGTCTCGTGACCAGAATATTGTACGAAATGGATCTATAAAAATTGGAGATTTATCTTTCGAAGAGGTGGAAAAATTCAAATATCTTGGAGCAACAGTAACAAATATAAATGACACTCGGGAGGAAATTAAATGCAGAATAAATATGGGAAATGCCTGTTATTATTCCGTTGAGAAGCTTTTGTCATCTAGTCTTCTGTCAAAAAATCTGAAAGTTAGAATTTATAAAACAGTTATATTGCCGGTTGTTTTGTATGGTTGTGAAACTTGGACTCTCACTTTGAGAGAGGAACAGAGATTAAGGGTATTTGAGAATAAGGATCTTAGGAAAATATTTGGGGCTAAGAGGGATGAAGTTACAGGAGAATGGAGAAAGTTGCACAACGCAGAGCTGCACGCATTGTATACTTCACCTGACATAATTAGGAACACAAAATCCAGACGTTTGAGATGGGCAGGACATGTAGCACGTATGGGCGAATCCAGAAATGCATATAGAGTGTTAGTTGGGAGGCCGGAGGGAAAAAGACCTTTGGGGAGGCCGAGACGTAGGTGGGAAGATATTAAAATGGATTTGAGGGAGGTGGGATATGATGGTAGAGACTGGATTAATCTTGCTCAGGATAGGGACCAATGGCGGGCTTACGTGAGGGCGGCAATGAACCTCCGGGTTCCTTAAAAGCCAGTAAGTAATACTGCATTATACTGTCGTGACGGTGTATAGAGTATTCCACCTTAAGAAAAAACATTGGTCTTACGGGTCTTGGCTAGTACACTGTTGCCGCAAGAGCCTCCGTTAGTAGAACGAGTGAAGTACATATTATAATATCTCTATCTCACTCTCTTCCTAATACATACAGCGTTCTAGCAAGTTTATCGCACAAGATAGGTACGTTGAGTCCATTGAAATGATAAAAAAACCTATTAATGTCATAATGATCCATGCAAAAACATACATTATATTTTATATATACATTATAACTCGACTTCGGATATTTAGGCCATTAACCAACTTTTAGACACTTCAACTAGGCTCCATAATGATCGAAAGTAGGCATTAAAATACAGTTTTAAGGACCTAAAACGTTACTGCAATTACAAATAGTAGTAGTAGTAGTAGTAGTAGTAGTAGTAGTAGTAGTAGTAGTAGTAGTAGTAATAATAATAATTCATAGTGTTCTGCCCAAGGGCAAGTATTTCACTGCAAACCCAGCACTCTCGTCTGTCCTATTTTCTGCCTTCCTCTTTGTCTCCGCATATGATCCATATATCTAAATGTCGTCTATCATCTGATATCTTTTCCTGCCCCGAACTCCTGTTCACTATTCCTTCCAGTGCATCCTTCAGAAGGCAGTTTCTTCTCAACCAGTGACCTAGCCAATTCCTTTTCCTCTCTCTGATCAGTTTCAGCATCATTCTTTCCTCAGTCACTTTTTCCAACACAGCTTCGTTTCTTACTCTGTCCATTTCACACGTTTCATCCTTCTCCATATCAACATTTCAAATGCTTCTATTCGTTTCTCTTCACTTCGTCATAATGTCCATGTTTCTGCCCCCATACAATGCTACACTCAACATAAAGCACTTCACTAGTCTCTTCCTTACTTCTTTCTCCAGAGGTCCTTTTTCTATTAAAAGCTTTCTTTGCGATTGCTATTTTCCTTTTGACTTCTTGACAGCAGCTCATGATACTGCTTATAGTACACCCCAAGTATAATAATAATAATAAAAGTGCTTATTTTATTGGGTTAAGAAGTGCTTATAATGCAGACTTAAAATTATGTGCAGCACACGTTTACCGTTATTAAATGTTAAGAAGCGTTTATAATACAAAATTAAGATTATGTGCAACACACTTTTTCCGTTATTAAAAATGTTAAGAAGTGCTTATAATACAAATTTAGGATTATGAACAGCACACTTTTTTCCGTTATTAACTTCACACTATAATAAAAAAAGAACATAAGTTAAGTTACATACCTAATGCCTTTGTTGTTTTGGTGGCAATGAAATTTTGTGTAATTCTTAAAATAACCGCAGACAATGTTGTGGTGCGCGTTTTAACAGTGTAAAATCTTAGCCTTAACTGTACCACTTCTACCTGTCTGT
The DNA here is from genome assembly GCF_040183065.1 of Periplaneta americana. Classification (NCBI taxonomy): domain Eukaryota; kingdom Metazoa; phylum Arthropoda; class Insecta; order Blattodea; family Blattidae; genus Periplaneta; species Periplaneta americana. The sequence goes on along the minus strand of NC_091118.1, from coordinate 93,523,926 downwards.
TAAGTTTTTCTGCGGATATGTTCGGCAAGACAGCGGAAGACTATGCCATCAAAGCTGTTACCCCTTTATTCGTAAATTATATATAAAGTAATTTTTGAGGCGTAACACAATTTTAGCACACGAAATCGATCTATTCTCAATGAAATTATGTTCTATGAATAATATGAAACTAATTAATTCCCAGTTCTCAAGAGAAATAGTTATAAAAGTTGATGGAACAGCCTCCATATGTTCAATGCTATTTTCTTACAGTGGAATCCTGTATAGGCGTAGGGAATTGGTGGCCCAACAGTCGTCCGTTAGCAGCGCCACGAACGCGCCACTAAAATAGTGGCCTGGCTGTGGCCCTGTCTGAAACCTCCTATTTAATTCTACGTATGTATCGCGATGAGAAGAACCACTTTAGGCTTCGGCCACAGTGCAAGCGGCAGGCGGCGCGGCGCGTTGAGTGGCGGCGTGGATGAATCACAAACGCGTGTTAGCAAATGCAGCTGCCATAGTGTGAGCGGAGCAGCATTTTGGAGGGGAAGTTGGTTCAAGGACAACGCTACACGCCGCTGGCCGCTCGCTCTTGTTTGAGATTTTAGCGGCGCCGCTCACAATTGCAAGTATGAATTGTCAAGAAATGAGAAAGAAGTTATCATTTGAAAACCCGAATATTCCTGTGGAATAATTGGAAGAAGAACTTCAAAAACCTCTCCATGACGAGGAATATGTAGGAAAACATTTTACTGAACGCGAATAATATTTTTATAATATGTTGTGTGATTATTATTATTATTATTATTATTATTATTATTATTATTATTATTATTATTATATTATTATTATTAATCATACTTTGTAGAATATTGTCGGGATAAACACTCAGTACTGCGTACAATATTAAACATATTCCAACTCCGAAATAAAGGTACAATTATATGATTTAAATATTTTTGTTGTTACGATTAACGATCGTTAAAGCACAGAAATACCGGTAGGATTAAACTATTAGGTCAAAAGTAATTATTTACAATCCCATACAAGAAATTGGCACTTCTGTTATGAAAAAACACAATCTATTAAGTACAAATTTTTATATTAACATCTGCGACTGATTGAAATAATCAGTGAAGTTATCCTTATTTGTCTATCAAATTCACTGCAACTATTATTCCTACGATCTGAGTTTTAATGAGTTTGCACATCATCAGTTCTGTAAATTTGTAAAGTCGTTTCATGATAATGCAGATCATTCTTTGTCGCAATCTTTTCTCAAATGGAAGATTATAATATGTGCTGGCCCTTTTCACATTGGTGTCCATATTTCTATCGTGAATCGCCACTTAGCACGCAATATTCCGAAAGCACATTCCACGTATTATTTTTCGAACACGATAAACGTTGATTAAAATTTTCCCTCCTAGGCGTTAGTTCTCTCACTAGATATTGCCTCGTAAGATAAAGTTTTAGAGGATAGGCTTCATCTCCAATAAGTACAAGTGTTACCTTTACAATTGAGTTCGATAGTTCAGGCACATTGAACCTGTTGGACTCCAACAAATTGAAAAGTGTAAAGTTGTGAAAATGCCTCCATCACTGTGTTTTCCTCTTCCCACCAAATCAATGGTTAAAATGTTTAGTCTGAGCCAGCAATACTCTGTAGTAGTACTACGTAAATTAAAATATCTGGAACCGAATTTATCAGGACCCTTTCCCTGACCATACTTTTCGTCGTTTGATACGAAGCAATTAGGGAACCACAACGTTCGTAGTAATCACTGACTACTTCGTTTAATTTTTCTTCATTTGGTTATGGTATAAATTCTTTAATCGATCCATTTTAGATTACCTCACACGTTTGTCTTGCCATTACAATTGCTGTAAAGTTTCCTACCCTGAAGGAAAATGCCAGTAATCGCAATGATGTCCCTGTGGTTATAAACCTACAAGAAAGAGTAATGTTAGAAATTTACCTTAAATTTTTCTTCATTTTAACGTAGTAGAAGACTTAATATTAGAATATATAAATATTTTAGTCACTAATTCATTAAATATTCATTATTGCATTCTATTTCAGAAGACGTGGCAAAAATAAGTGGTAGAATTTAAAAGATAAATTTGAGAAGGAACTCCAGAGCTCCCAAAGATACGAAGCGGTTCCGAAGCTCTTGAATCGCTACATCGTTATGGACGTTTTTCGACCTGACGATGTTTATGAAGGACGTCGTCCTTTCTGATAGGACTGCAGGAAATCTTTCCTTTCAGGAGATCCCATCGACTCCAAACAATCCTGATTTGGGAGAAAGTAAAGACAATGATCAGCGATGATAACGTATCACTTCAGACGAATATGTCTTCGAATGCCTCAACACCAAAGCCAAGGGCTCGAATATAAATCTAAATTATTTAAATATATATTACTTATATGAAAATATACACTCAGGGACAAAAAAAACCGGACACTTTAATATTTGCTGGTATTTTGCAAAACATTATCTTCTCATACAATATTATGGTAGCCATCTGTTGTTATGGAGACGTGTATACATTGTTGATTGTTTTTTGTTTTATAAACAAGCCATTACAACCAAATATTCCAATTTTGCTTTCGGAGTCTCTGCTATAACAATTTTGTCTCAACCATTTTGTGCTTCATTATCGTTATCATCCGTTATTTCTTTATTTTTACATTTTCTGAGTTTAAGTGGGGTTGTAACATTTGTCTTAAAACAAGATGCGACCTGAAGATGTGGCTCGAGTTGTAGCCCTTTACGATGATGGACGCAGTGTACGTTACATTGCAAATGTTATGAATATGGCTAGAAGCACAACCCATGATGCCATAAAAGGGTATAGAGAGACCCTAGAATATACCAGAAGACCAGGTTCGGGTCGTCCAAGAGCTACAAATCCAAATGAAGACAGGTATATGGTGTTGAGAGTTCATAGGGAGCGCAACCTGCCAGCTACTAGTGTAGCCCAGCAATTTGTTAACATGCATGGACGCCCAATTTCGGTCAAAACAGTTAGAAGGAGGTTGAAAGCAAGTGGACTGATATCAAGTAGACCTGCAACTGGTCCCAGACTTCTCAGGATGCATCGAGTTGAACGACTGCGTTTTGCAAATGATCACAGGGATTGGAGAAATGGACAGTGGAGCTGTGTTCTGTTCACCGATGAGTCCCGTTTCAATCTGTGCTCACCTGATGGACGTGAAAGAGTTTGGAGAAGGAGGGGAGAACGATTTTCACAGTGTTGCATTTCCGAAAATGTGCCGTATGGAGGTGGTGGAGTGATGGTTTGGGCAGGAGTGTGTACGGATGCTCGTACAGAGTTGGTTTTTGTTGAAAATGGAAGACTAACAGCTGATAGGTATATAAATGAATGTTTGGCTGATCATGTTGTGCCATTTGGCCAATTTGTAGGCGATAATTTTGTTTTAATGCATGATAATGCACGGCCGCATATTGCCCATGCGGTCGGAGATTATCTCCAAGAAGTGGGAATCCATGTTCTTCCATGGCCAGCAAGGAGTCCAGACATGAACCCAATTGAACACGTGTGGGACATGCTGGGACGGCGTGTTAAGAATAGACGACCGAGACCAGAATCGTTACAAGAGTTGAGGCGAGCACTTGGCGAAGAATGGGAACTTATTCCTCAAGAAGACATTGCTAACCAAATTGAGAGCATGCCAAGACGTAGGATGCAGTTATTCAAGCCAGAGGGGGTAATACCCATTACTAAAAAGAGTTTTTAATGTTTAAGGCACCATAAAATGAAAAAAAAAACAGTTAGACCAAACGATGCCATAGTTATACGCCCTTTGTAATTTTTTGTAAATTTTCTCATCAGAGATTTTTTTTCAAATGTTGTCGTACAAGGTGCTAAATGAAACATTATTTTGTTTAAATGGGTTTGTTTCATTTTGAAATAATTGGCAACAAAATACAAGCAAATATAGAAATGTCCGGATTTTTTTGTCCCTGAGTGTATTTATGTTAAATATATTTATCAATAATTGGGTATTTAAAATAGGACCTTATATATACACTAATATAAAAAATAATTGATGCTGAAACTAGAGTAGTTCGATATCCTGATAATAAAGCAACGGCAAGAGAGCACATTTTCAGTGGTACGGAGCAAAATTTTTAATGTCTCTTTTGCAGCATACGAAAAGTAATAAGTGCAGTGGAAAAATTAAAATTGCACAGCACACAAATGTAAGAAGTTTTAAATGCAATAAACCAAAATGAAAAAAAAAAAAAAATCGAAAAAAAAAAAGAAAAATATTGAAAACTGCTCATTTCTAATGTTAAATTTTCGTAAGTATAAACATGTGGTTTTTTTGTCATGTAAGATGCAGCCCGTGCAGTTATTCGTAATGAATGAGACTTAATTCCATCAACACAAAAATTTAAGGATTCGTAGGACTATTTTTATTTGATTTAATTTATATGCAGTATAGCCTACCTGCATCATTGTTCGAAGAATGCATGATCATGTGTCTTTAACTTAAAATAATTGTATCTTAATATAATGATTAGCCATTGTGCAATAGTGATAGATCTCCGAAATTTGATGGCTTGCTTCTGTAGTCGCTCCATATTTTTATTTAGAAAATAGTCGAAAGTTGTAATAGGCATTCGAGTATACTTCAAATATCTATCTGGAAATGTCCCTAATTCTCCATACAAACGTTGCAATTCTCAGAGTTTCACATCTCTTATTAAATAGATGAACATAAAATTCTCTTCCATTCCAATTTTAAGCTGTTCTTTCTAGATAAGAATTACCTGAAAGCAAACACTCATTATCTCATTTCCACGCCGCGCCGCTCACCAACTCTGCGCTATATGGCCACACCATCGCTCTTTCCTCCCCACTCCTCAATTTTTCGAGAGCGGTACCGCGCCGCACGACGCTTCCACTGTGGCCGTCAGCAGCGGCGAAGCCAACCACTCGAGCGTCTGCAGAGCGACTATTCTGTGGTTGTGGCTGTGTCTGAAGGCCCCCCCATTTAAATCCATTATTCACAAGCAGCAGCGCGTTAGCAGCGCTTCTAAAAGTGGCCTCGTCTGAAGGGACTGTAAATCTGAAAGAGTAGTCAATTGTTTATACATCTCAGTCATTTGTTCTCAGATCTTTTGTTCTTTATCGTCGTCTGGCAACTTGGATTGTTATTGTCAATTTCTTGTATGATGAAAACACAGTTTATTTTGGAAAAGTTTTCTAAATTACATTAATTATATTTACTAAATTTAATGTTCAAAATGTGCACCACTGTTGTCTAGACAGTAATACAGCCTATTTCGGAACTCTACATAGCATTGCCATGTTAGCCGAAATTTCATATGAAAATTTCTTCCTTCAAGAGGACTCGAACCAGCGCGCATTCCGTAACGGCAGCCCTAGGCATTCACATTTCACTATGTACGAAAATGATTAAGAACCAGCATAAGATAGGCTATTGATAGTAATGGGACTCTTTGGTCGTACGATTAACAAGATCACAGGCCAAACACAAGAGAAGACACACCATTTCCGATGGGAAAATATAATTTCCACGTTCTTGCTAAGAATCAAATTCGAGTCCGCCGTATAAATAATATATCTCAAACCAAATTTTTTATTATTCAACTGTCTGTCTTGGTCTGCAAACCACACTTCCACAGTATTTATTACTGTTTTATTCGATGAAAACGTCTTTCTTTTCAATGTTTACTTTTAGTTTCGGAAATAGGTGATAGTCTAGTCCATTTCCCAAACTGGGGGTTCGCGAAATTTTGAAAGGGTTTCGCCAAAATTTTTTCCTAATGGCGGATTTGGAGATTATTGTTTTTTATTGTTATGGTAGGCCTATACAAGTTATACTGAAATATCAAAATATAACAACTATAACTCCATGTGGATGGTGACATTCTTGAAAAAAGTAATCTGAAACCGTCTCCACTTAAACGCCATTTCCACTGATTTTCAACAAAATTACAAAAAAGTTACAAATCTTTGTCATTAACTAGTTTTTAGTTAAGTTACAGGAAAGAGTTCCCAGTGTTAGTAAATGAAGCCATAAGTCTTATTACCTTTTTCATCCGTATATTAGTACGAGAGGTATTTTTCTTCATATGGCCATCTAAAATATTAAACCAGAAATAGACTTTGTGCTGAAAGTGAGACTTCATTTAACTTCTTTGGTTCCCGAATTTAAAGTTCTGTGCTATCGAAAGCAAGCGCATCCTTCTCATTGAATATCAAATAAAGAAGAGAGTAAAATTATAATGAAAACTTTTAGGTTAAGAGAGAACTTTGGAATATCGAACTACCCTGCAACTTAAGCCCATTTGAAATTCTATGACTACATAAAATATTTCAATATCAATAAAGTAATTCTCGGTTAAGTTTAAATTAAAATGTGTGAACTCTAATACTATCGTCGCCTGAATGCAAGAACTAGGTAACTTGATTTTTCATATTTTGTGACATCGCCTATTTACTTATTTATTGCACTAAGGAATGCTCGTATGTCTTGTTTTCTTTTACCTATTTGTTATATTGGAAAATAGATGCCGCTGGTATCGTTCGATCAGTTACCTAGATCCTGGATTACATTTTGTGCGATTTTTGCTATGCTATAAAAGAGGTAACTAAAATCCGCAAATTTCGAGTTACCTAGTTCTTGCATTCACGTGACGATATGAATTTAATGATAGGAAAATGCGTTATTGTATTATTAACTTACCTATTTAATTTTGTTTCAATGTTATGAATCTAAAATGTAAATCTATTTATTTTTGCTAATAATTGTGACATAAAATATAATATAAACATATAAAACTTTAGCTGACCCCTTAAAGAATAGAACTCGTGTTCAGGGACAGATTCCTGAATTTAAATTAAGAAGTATATAATACAATTTGTCTTATGTCTATTACACAATAAGAATATATAACTTAAATTTAAATTTACAACTTTTCTTTATTTATAAAATCTATACATAACCTTTTAAATTTAATACTAGAACTATTAGAATTGACAAGATTAGGATGTTTAAATATAAATTTGTTATATATTCTTGGGCTTAAATTACTACTATGATTAAATGCTGTAGCACTGTTGCATTTTGGTTCAAACAATCTTAAAGAATTCATACCTTTTGTTTCATAACTATGAGAATACAATTCAAAATTATTTCGATTTTTATGTATGAATTGCATTAATACAATATAATACATTTCTGTTATTTTAAGAACATTAAAGTCTAAAAACAATTTTTGAGATGGAAAATCAATAGGTTTATGAAGACATATTTTAATTATTTTCTTCTGTAATAATAAAGTTTATTAAAATTGGTTTTAAATAAGCTACCCAATCCTATAATTCCATACGTCATAATGACCGATTGAAATAAAGTTAAGTATATTGTGCGTAATAAACTTATTGGCAGTAATATCTCAATAAAACAAAATAATATTTTATTTTACGTAATTTATTACAAAGGTAATTAATGTGTTGGTTACATTTTAAATGATTGTCGAACACTATGCCTAAATATTTAACTTCAGAGGACTCCTTAATATAATCAGACATTTACAATCAGAGTTATGTACTTAATATAGATGTAGGAGGTTCGTTACATTTTTTAGATAATGAGACTGGAATAATTATGGTTTTATTTTCGTTGATACAAAGAGAATTTATGTAAAACCTTTTTTTATTAATTTAAGACCATTATTTGAATTATTATATGTATTGTAACTTTTATTTCAACACAACAATAATTACTTTCTATAATTGAATGTAAACACTCCCGTCAACAATGGGATTTTCACTCCACACAGTAACACAGTATTCGTTATTGCACTCCACAGACGACAATGACAATTTACTTGGATTATTGAGAACAACAATGTACTGCTAATCTTAACTAATGTTCACAAAGCACTATTTACAAATCAGAACTGCCAGTTCTCAGTTCACAGTTCGTTTGCCTTGGCTAGTTCTTCTAGCTCAGTCACTCGAGTTCACAGTATCTCGAACCCCAGACCTTCAGAGACAGTCAACTGAACTTTAAACTCAGGTCCCCCAACTGCGGTCCACTGCACTCGAACTCAGGACTTCGGACGCTCACACAGCTGCGGACACACTCAAGTCGAACTCCGGTCTCGAAGCTGGCGTCACTGCTACACAAGACTGGCTGGCTTGCTGTCCAACGACTACAACAACAACTGCTGTCAGCTCACTTGCGTCTCTTCTTTTATAACCAAACCATAGTTTCCAGAGAGTACGATTTCGCGATCAATCTCCAGATGACGAGAAGATGGCGCCTCTCGATTTCTCTGGATTCCTTCCCTCAGTCGCAGGCGCATTACTTCCCCCTCTCTGCCGCGGAACAGCGTGCCGCTATTCCCCTTACGTCGCGCCTCGCCGCAGCGACCATCGTTTCGTCTCCCCTCCGCGCCGCGCCCTCAGCGCTCCACGGAGTTAGCTTCTGTCGGACGCGCACCAAGTTCCCCGAAGCGCCGAGATTATTCGGCCTGCCGTCACAGTATAATACCAGATTTTTTCCACAAAAAAGTAGAACTGTGTCATTTGCATAAGAATAATGAACACCACTGTATTGTTGTAAATCAATATTTAATAAGTCATTAATATATAAATAAAATAGAGCCAAGAACTGTGCCTTGGAGAACACCTATATTAATAATTGAAGATTCACTTGAATAATTCTCAATTTTCGTTATTTGAATTTGAAAATAAATCTATACTTATTTGAACTTACGTTAGTATCAATGTTATGATGAGTGGTTGCGTGATTTTTGAAGACGAATCGTAAGGTAGGCTTATTTACCGTAACTACATCAACTTTAAGTTAATTTAAGGTTGTTAAATGTTATTTATATTAATAAGGGATTCGCTCAATCAGATCCTCGTGAAAGGAGTTCGCGAGTCGTAAATGTTTGGGAACAGCTGGTCTAATGTGAGGGGGCTAAATATGGCGAATATGGGAGATGATCAATTAATTCACAGCCAACTTAATCAATTTTCTGCAAAATAATCAGAGACTTGCGAACAGGCGCATTATCTTGCAAGAACAGTACACATCTGAACATTTTGTCACGACGTTTTTCCACGATCCCCTCCCCTCCTCAATCTCAGTTAATAATGAAGAACAACACGCTCCAGTCACGGTTTTATCTGTTCTAGGTAGTTTGTCATAACTTATAACCAGACATCGGATTCTAGGGCAAATGCCTATTTTGTTTCTTTAGGAGAAAATTAAAAATAATTATTAATATTTGTGTTTCATGGAAATTGAAAGGTATTCAAAGAGTTTTATAGTGCCCTAAAATGCCCTAAAACGGTTATTAGAGCCTAATTTGTTAATATTCACCTAAAAATGCCTAACTCACTGTAAAGTTTCGCATTTTACTCTTACTTTTTTAAATTTATACATGCATTCACTGCGAAATTTAAGGCATTTAAAAAGTGGAAAGTTTGCTTCACACCGGCCATGAAACCATTGATAAAGGAAACAAAATGTTTTGAATCTCACGACACTCGCAATAGATTTCACCGAATTTAACATGTTTGGAGGCACAAATGCCGACAAAGAACCAACCTTAGTTTTGAAGCAGGCAACAATCACAACATGTGCTGCTACCGATTCAGAGATATACTATACTATAAAAATGACTGTTTTCGGTCTGAAACCGATTAGCTGTACTGCCCTTCAGAGTGTCATAAAATCACAATTTTTGGAGAAAGAGTGTTTTTGAAATATTTATGAAAAGTCGGTAAAACTGCGAATTAGTAGGGTAAACCGTTACAAAATATTTAAAAGAATGGCCCTCCTAGTGTTAACACTACCAGGAAATGCAACAATAAGTGGAACTTTGTATTTTTGTCCAATTGAATCTCAATAACAACGGTTCATTTGAATGCTCGTTAACAGTTGCTCTTTCCCTCACCTTATTTGTGTTGAGAAGTTTTGAGCGGTAGGACGTTTTCCTGTGAAGTTTAACGCGATAATGCCGAAAAATATAAGTGCAAAATCTACATTGATCCGGCAATGGCTAACAGAATATTCAGAATTCATTTATGATGGAAAAATAATATTCTGCAAGGTTTGTAGCAAACAGGTATGTAACAATAGTTGAAATATATAAATTCTATTAATTTTAATGAGTAGGCCTATAATATTTATACATTGACTGAGCTATCCTGAGGTATAATTCTTTTTAAGACCACTACACTTTAACCTTTTAAATTCCGATAGTTAAAGTATTTGCAGGTCATTAAAATTTTGATTGTTCGAACCCACTAACTTTGTGATAGAAATACGGCAATACAACAATTAGGATTTTATTTTAATTCAGTTTACTTTACATTTTTAGATTTCGCAAGAAAAGAAGTGCCACCTAAAGCATCATGTGCAAGGAGCGGCTCATAAGGCTAAAGCTCAGCAGAAAAATCAACTGCAACAAACTTTACTAACACAGCCTACTTCATCCAATCTCAGCAGCAATTTCTATGCTGATTTAACCAGAGCGTTTGTTGCTGCTAACATTCCCTGGAATGCAATTGAAAATCCGGTTTTAAGACAGTTTTTACAAAAATACTGCAAACAAAATATCCCATCTGAGTCGACCCTAAGAAAAAATTACTTAGACAGAATGTACAATGAAACTTTAGCTTCCATTCGGGAGGATATAGGTGATTCTTACATATGGGTCTCTGTGGATAAAACCTCAGATCCTATGAATAGGTATATAGCAAATATGGTAGTAGGAAAACTTAGTCCTGATGGACCTTCGATTCCACACCTCGTATGTGTTGAGGAACTTTCGAAAGTGAATGGCCAAGCCATTGCTTATTTTGTAAATAAAGGCCTACAGTCTTTATACTCAGGTAATATAGACGATTCTAAAGTTATGTTGTTTTGTACTGATGCTGCCTCATACATGGTTGCTGCAGCTCCACTTCTTAAAACATTTTATCCTAACCTCACGCATGTAACCTGTCTAGCACATGGCCTTCACAGGGTTTCTGAAACAATCCGGAATGAATTTCCTCTTGTCAATTCGTTTATTTCTAACACAAAAAAAAAATGTTTTTGTAAAGCCCCATCCAGGATTTCAATATTCAGAGAGAACTTTCCAGATATCCCACTCCCACCTCAGCCGGTTGTTACACGATGGGGAACCTGGATTCAGTCAGTGGTGTATTATTCTAAGTATTTTAAAGAAGTGGTCACAGTTATTGATAAATTACCTGAAACTGATAGTGCAGCGTGTGTGAAAGCAGTGAAAGATTGTCTGAATGACTCACGAGTGAAAAACGATATTGCCTACATAACATCAAACTTTTCTTTCATACCTGCAAGCATTGAACAATTAGAACGTGAAAAACAATCTCTTTGTAGCCAAATAGCAATAGTAAAGGAAGCTCAAGTGAACATACATTCTGCTTTGGGCGAAACTGGGAAAAAAAGTTAAAAATAAGTGGGACAACGTATTAAATAAGAATGTAGGATTTTCATTGTTGGAAAAAGTATCAAGAGTGATATCGGGGGAAAGTGTAAATGTTCCAGTAAGTATTGATGTTTTTGTATTGTACCTAATTTAAAATTTGCGCGCCTCACATCAGTTTCGGTTGAAAGAAGTTTTTCTGCTTTCAAAATGATTCTCAGTGACAAAAGGGCAAAGGTTAACTGTGGAGAATTTAGAAACAATTCTGGTGGTGTAGATAATTATAATAAAGTCTGAGCATGGAACTGAATTTCAATAACTTAAAATGAGTAATCTTGATATCAATAATCATTATTTCATTAGTTTCAATATATTAAATTTGTGCAGCTCTGTTTATAAATATAACATAGTATTCTTTTTTAATGTTTAAACATATTTTTTGTGCGTATTTTAGTGTATAACTAAAAATTTCAGTGAAAGAAATAAGTATGATACCTTGATGTGCCTAAAATGCCTATTTTCATTAAAATAGAGCCTAATTTTACAAATTTTGAGCTTATTTTAGGCGCCTAAAACTGCAATTTTTAGTGCCTAAAATCCGATGTCTACTTATAACTATTTCGTATTTGCACAGACATACACACACAAAACTGAAATTTTCAGTCTCTGATATACGTTTGAGCCCAATTCGTCGATCCTTCAAAATCAAAACTGAATTCTTTATTATAATTTATCATAAAAATTCACAATATAGATTCGGCTAGGTACACTTTTTATCGCCAAACATGGAGTAACTATTTATCACACAACATACTATTTTTCATGGCAACCACGATGCTCCTTCGTTTAAATAAAAGCTATGCAGTCAGAAAGTGTCTCCAGCGAATACGAATTATACAGAATGAACACAGCGAATTTTCCTGTTTTGTTTCTCTGTGCGCCGGCGTTTAGTTCAACTTTCAAGCGCTAGAGGTTAGTGTAATCGAGCACACGCTAAGATAATAAATGAATATAAGAGTTGAGACTCAGGATCCAAACATCGCCTACCTTACTGCATGATCCAGTAAGCTTTATTTCAAATAAATTCACGTCAACAGCGTTTCCTTATTTCTCAGTGATAAACTAGCTGTAATAATAATTTGTATATTTTATAAGTAATAAATTATACTATTATAAAATAATACAATACATTATAAAATTATGTATCAAATTCGTTTAATATTTGTACACGATGTAGGCTATAGGCGTATGGTTTTACTTCTCATAGAAGTTTTGTTTTCCATTTTCGGAGCTATCAAATCATTACATTACAGATAATGAGGGATTTATTATTTCATTGGTCCAATTTATTTTGAGTACATAATGTACCTAGATGTATTAATTGTATGTCTGCTACATTCCGCTGTGTCGACTGCTAACTGGTGTGATGTCAGAGCGGACTCTAGGGAAAAAGCAAAATCTCACGCTCAAGCTAGTTTGAAGGTCATTGAAATCAGTCCTGTTACATCAAAGGTACCGATACGAAGTGTCCATACTTGTAATTCCCTATACGCTGGTGCCCCAGCTTCTATTCGTTCATACAGAGCCCGAACTTTGTTAGAAATAAATGCAGATAGTTATCGATTTTGACCACATCTGCGTTAAGCCGCTTTCGCTCAGGAATTTTAACGCATGTGTACACACTGAAGTTTCATGTCTGAACGAAAATCAGTACTAGAAAGTAGATCGAGTTGTTGCTTTGACGAAAAATACTCCATAAAGATATAAAGCTTCATTACTTCCCGATTTTTTTTATAAAAATACGTATTTTTACGGTCTATGTAGGGCCTACGCTGCCGTTTTATCGGGCACTTAAGTTTTAATAAAGAAATATAATTGTTAGAGTCGATTTTGAATAAACCTACATAATTATGTTTCTTTAAATAAACACTTCTCATTTCTCATTTTTATAAAAAAAATTGATTTTATGTGCACAATTTCCCGATAAAATTACTCCCAAAAATATTGAACGTGAACAAAATTTGATGGCAATTACAAAAACCCCACTGGACGGAGACAAAAACAGGCATTATGAAAAAAAAAAATATATATATATATATATAGGTATGGAAGATCGAAAAAAGAGAAAATCTCGAAATATATTCTTTTTCGTAATCAGAATACTTTATCACTTTAATATAACGAAGTAAAAACTGCTTAAAGTAGTATGAAATTCATTTGCATGCTTTCTAGTGACTTAAGAGGGTTGAAGACGTTACGTTCCAATATGAACAAATTATATTTGTGTTCGAAAACTATTGGTGAGATTGAAATAAAGTATGTCAAAATTGATTTCAAAATAGCGTCCATAAACTGCATCAAAGAATAAAGCTCCAGGTTATATTAATAATTATCCACCTCAGTCCCCTCTGAATTAACGATTAAAATATGTTATACGCAAAAAATAAAACGTAATTTGTAAATAACACGAGATGTCAATCCTGTACTCGCAACATTGACTCAACCATTTAATCATTCTTGCTAATAGTAGATAAATTTATTGATCTTCAAATGTTAAAAATGTATGTTTCATTTAACGACGTTCGCAACTGCCGAGGTTATATCAACGTCGCCGGTGTGCCGGAATTTTGTCCGCCAAGAGTTCTTTTACATGCCAGTAAATCTACTGACATGAGCCTGTCGCATTTAAGCACACTTAAATGTCATCGACCTGACCCAGGATCGAACCCGCAACCTCGGGCATAGAATTCCAGCCCTATACCAACTGCGCCAACCAGGCCGACTTGATCTTCAAAGAGGACATTTCGAGAGCTTACTGGAAACAAAGTAACTAAACGAAACTTTCTGCATAAATAACTTCCTAAACATTACAATTTGAATACAGGTACGTTGAGTTAAACTGTTAAAAGCACGCTAAGCTGATGAGCTTTTCAATTCATAATTACTTAAGCGGAAACATCTCATATGCTACGTAACAGTTATGATTAGCAAGTAGATCATTGTCCTCATACAAGAGCCATCTTCTTGTCCTCAGCCTCGAAACATAACAAGAACGACGAAAACAGTTGCTCTCTTTCCTGAAAACTTCAATCATATACTGACTGAAAAAAAAAAAAATACTATGTTCATGAATTCTGTCACAGAAAAATTTTAAGATGTGAAGTAAGTTAATAGATACTGATAAAGATAACCTAAACAAAGCTAATGAATTCAGCCACTTCTACTATATTATTCACACGAGAAAAAAAGAAACTACAAGATCGGAGCCTTGTTATAAAACAACTGAAATGACTGAAATGAGGTTCATGCGAGCTATGGGATGTTGTTCGCTATCACAGACAATTACGCGTAAATGCATAATCGGAAAAAAAAAAAACTAATATATCTCTCAATATAAAAAAATGCATGACCATCAATTGCGAATGTCACAGCATCATCGTTTAGAGGAAACATAAAGATAGTCTTAGGAACAGATGATGAAGATGGAACAAAAGAAGAAGAGAAGGAAAGAGAAAGTACGAAGTTCATAATGATGATGGCAGAACTTGGTTGTGACAGGCAGACAAAATGATAAAAGAGCTAATTCTTTCTCACAATTCATCAAACCGTACGTCTTTCTTGGTTTTTTTTAATTTGTTTTTATTAAAGAATGCACAGTCTCCGAGACGAAAGTTATTTACAATGTATCGTACAATTGCATATTAAAAATGAAATAAACAAATAAATGAATAAATAAATAAAATATACTTCACAGTGAAAGAAAACAAAAATTAATTAATGAGACATACACATTAGAGGAACTTGGGACTGGTTATAGATAAAAGACTTCGCAACTACATCTGTGCATTCCGATTACGATTTTGTACAAATTCTCAGAATTCTCTCTATAAATATGCACATCAGTGAAGGTTAAGAGTAAGCACATCGATTGTTATCATGTCTCGAGCTTCAAGTGAACACACTATAAAAAGTAACTGAATATTTCAATGAACGGCTTTCATAGTTTGTCTACATTTAACATATACTTCTCTTAAACATACAGACGTGCTAGAAACGTTCTGAGAAATCTTATTGTGGTCATTAAAATTTTTATACGCCCTAGATTTTATTTATTTTTCTTGTAGTAAATAAAAAAAACATCATAAGATAATGCATACTAAACGATATTAGTTTCTCTGATAAGAAATAAGATGTACAGTCACGGAAGAAAAATCTGGCCGATGAGCAGCAAAACTCATAATGTTACTTATGCCGGTTTTGTTGTGATTATCACAGTACAGAGTGTCTAAGAGGGATAGTGTTTACTTCCTTCGAAGTTCCTGGGCTAGGAAGGAGAGGCTTTCGGACTGTTTCTGTTCAGAGTGTCTAATAGGGACACTATTGACTTCCCCTCGTAGCTGTTACGCTATGAGAGACTGACTTTCGGAATGGTTTTGTTTAAAGTCTACAATATATTGTATTTGTATAATTGCAACGTTTGTTGTGTTTTAGTCCACATATAGAAAGTTGTTTTGCTATTGGTTTTGCCATTGCGGATATGAAGAATGTTGTTAATGTAATTTTCATCCCCTATGTTCGTCTGTCTTCACTCTACAGGCATACTATGTTTATGATTTATGACCACTGTATAGCCTACTTCGTGTTTTTTTTAGAGTCCTAGACACGTGACCCTATCCATCTTTACCAACAGATTTTGTCTATAAATAGCCACAACCACTTCGAAAATCATCATTAGTATTTCAGTTCGATAGCTATGGACGTCAAAGCCAAAGTAATTGCACTGATCGAGGAAGGTGGATTTAGCGCGGCGCAAGCTGGAGAACGCTATGGAGTTGCGACTAGAACAGCGTCCAGGAGGTGAGCGCAGTAACAAGAACGAAGATACGTAACTCGTAAACCTTGTAGCGGAAGACCCAAGCCATCAACATCACAACAAGATCTTATGTTAAAAGAACGTTCGAGGCACTTTCCATTTCACACTTCTAAAATGCTTGTTTCCGACACGGCTTTTCCTGCTGCCAACAGAACGGCTCGTAGAAACCTCAATAGTGCCAATATTGTGCCGAGAAGAGTGGCGGTAAAGTTCTGACTGAAGACCATCGAATTGATCGTGTCGCATTTTGCCAAATGCATTACAACTATCCATGGCAAGAGGTCATCTTTTCGAATGAGAAAGTGTTTATGAACCACAGCACAGGGCCAGTGTAAGTATATCGACCGAAACAATCCAAGAGATTTGACCCTGAATATGTGGTCCAGAGGCAACGCATTGGTCGTTTGTCCATGTCGGTGTGGGGATGGATTTCTGGTTGTGGTGGCGGCGCGCTATGGAGGATTCATAGGCAAATGAATGGGCATCAGCACACCAATATACTGGAAAATGTGATGCTACCTAGTGTGCGTCTGTTTGAGCCCGAAAACAAAATAAAATTCCAACACGACTTTTCTTCCGTACACACGTGTTGCCGTGCAGCGGTGGTTCAACATTCACAGGGATGATGTCGTAGAGGTTCCATGGGTGCCAAAAAGTCCTGACTTAAATCCCATAGAAAATGTGGGGCGGAAGTGCAACGCGGTGTTAATGAACAACTACAGGGTCGCCGTCCTAGGAATGCAGACGAATTGTGGGATCTCGTTTCAGATGCTTGGGATGATGTTGCATTGTCAGATAGATATATCCACAACCTTGTTAAGTCTGTAAGTAGAAGAATGGATACAGTGAACAATGCCAATGGTTTCTGGACAGATTATTAAGTCCAGAAGGAAACTATTGTATATCACTAGAGCTACATAGGAAGAAGAACATTTTAATTTGTGATAAAAAGAACATTCAATATTAATTATTTTACTTCATGAATGTATATTTTCCCTTATTTTCAGAACTAAAGTAAATACTGTAGGTTTAAAAATAGAATAAATAAATAAGTTATAGTAAACCGCTTATATAATCAAACGTTTCCTTAAATCGCACAAAAATTATTTCTAATTAACAAATCTATTTATGTTCCTCTTTCGTCATTATTATTAATTGTTTACCTAAATTAATTTATGTATATTTATTTCAATTTATTTTAATGTTCACTTATACCATTTGTATTGAATTACCTCAATCAATTTATATTTAATCTACTTTATCCGACTGTTCACTTTTATATCGTATTACAACGAAGTTCCTGTGTATTGTATCTTTCTCAATTTTGTTTACTCTTCGTCATAGTGGCAGTCTGTTTTGCCAGGAAGATATTAAAATAAGAATAAACCATAAATAAACGTAGTATGTCTATAGCAGCTGTGCCCGATACTAAAGTTTCAAACTTAAAATTAAAAAAAATATTTGAACAGACCTGTATTATTAATTAATATAAATTACAGTAATCACTAATTAGCAAGACATTTATGTAAATAATTTATTATTGGACGATGTCTGTGGCCCTCCAATAATATATTTTTTTTTTAATATTGGTCCGCAGTATTCATAAGGTTGAGCACCCCTGGTCTATAGACTAAAGAGAGACGAACAGAGGAGATGATAATGAAATCAGTAACATTCCTCATACCCGCAATGGTAAAAACAATGAAATAACAAATTTCTGTAGAATATAATATAATATAAATATTTATTTGTTATTCAGTCTAAATGACTTATCAGTGTTTTAAAGAAGATCAATAAAATTTATAAAATATATATTCATTGAAGTTGAGGTTAAAATAATGCTAACGTTTTGCGCCTATTGGCAGCTTCAGGCACTTGAGCCAACAATATCATGTGATAGCCAACATTAATTTACAGTAAAAGGCATGGCTGTTGAATATATACATTAATCAATCTTAAAACTAACATATTAAAATCATTTGTGCAAATTAAATGATAAACTATAGTTGAGTTAATTATTGTTTTGATACAGGTATGTGTGATAGTTGAATTAATTATCCTTATCACTACTTAAATTTACGACAATAATTAAAACAACTATAGGACACAAAGATTAAATTGTAGATTTAAAATGGATTCAAATTAAATAAAATATTACCTTGTAATAAAAATTGATTACTTCTATAATGTCTTATTAATGTATACATTTGGTCGTATATTTTTACCAATTACTGGTTTGTGCCGTTGTTATTGATGTAATTATATGTATGACAATGATAGAATCTTATGATTCTTATTGATTCCAATATTAAACTTCATATTGAGCGGACGTCGAAATAATTTCAGATGGTTGAAACGTAGAATGCAGGTATGACTTTCAACAGGAAGTTGAGCTGTTCATGATGCAATTCGTTCTAAAATATATACGTATCTTAAGTAACTAATATAAAATATTGCTCAAATGCCTAAAGATGCTAATAGGCGAAAACGTTAGCATTATTTTAACCTTTAACTTCAATGAATATTTATATTTATAAATTTTATTGATCTTTTTTTAAAACACTGACAAGTCATTTAGACTGAATAACAAATAAATATTTACGTTATATTGTATTGTATATTGACTTATCTGAAAATTACTACTACAATGCTTACTAAGAAAATTTTTGTAGGTCTATGTCGCCAAGAACACAAGAGTTTCAACCTTAAGGAATGTGAACAGAAACAGTCCGAAAGCCTCTCCTTCCGAGACCAGCAACGTCAGGGGGAGTAAACAGTATCCCTCTTAGATACTCTGTATACTGTGATAATTACAACAAAACCGGCGTAAGTAACATTACTAGTTTTGCTGCTCATCGGCCAGATTTTTCTTCCGTGACTGTACGTAATTTACTAATATAGAATATTGTATCTTACTTGATATTTCATTAGTCATTACTATCATAAAGTCATTGGTTGATTTATGTTGAAAGAATCCTACAATCTGATCGCCAATGTATATAAAAAAGAGAATATCTACTGCAGTGATTGATTTGCCATATATCTATTAAAACCCCAACCTTGACACCGCCAACATCATATATGGTAGAGGGAGTTGATAAGTTTTTTTAGTACACCATAGCGATTTCACCGGCAACAGTATTTTCTGTTCACCATTTGGAGTAACGGTTAGTATTCCTGACCATGAAACCAGCGGGCCCGGGTTCAAATCCTGGTTGATACAAGTTACCTGGTTGAGTTTTTTTTCTTTTTTTCGGAATTTTTCTTCAACCCATTAAGAACAAATGTTGGGTAACTTTCGACGATTGACCCTGGACTCATTTCGCTGGCATTATCATTTTTCTCATTCAGATGCTATATAAGCATAGCTGTTGATAAAGCGTCGTAAAATAACAAAAATAAACAGTATTTTCTATATGTTATGTTATATTTTCCTATTTTTGACAGAAACGTTCAAGTCTGTAGCTATACTATTCTGTGCGAGGTAGGTCCCTAAGGCACTGAATTTATTTATTTTATTTTAGTAGGTTATTTTACGACGCTTTATCAACATTTTAGATTATTTAGCGTCTGAATGAGATAAAGGTGATAATGCCGGTGAAATGAGTTACCCAGCATTTGCTCATATGGGATTGAGGGAAAACCACGGAAAAAACCTCAACCAGGTAAGTTTCCCCGACCGGGAATCGAACCCGAGCCACCTGGTTTCGCGGCTAGACGCGCTAACCGTTACTCCACAGGTGTGGACAAGGCACTGAATGCTGATCAGAACCGAAAAGGGTAAAGTGTTGCCTTCAGATTGTCTAGTGTTTTCAGTGAGAAGAAACACAAAGTTTTGGGAGAAGTATGTTACAATAAACGAAACATGGGTTCATCGTTTTGACCCTGAAAAATAATCAATAAACACCGTAGAAACCAGTGGCGTGCAATGCAATTTTATGTGAGGGAAACAATAATACAAATTTTTATATGTATAGTACAAAACTGATAACTTGGCAGTCAACTCATCTAAATATATTTGAAGACAAAAACAATTCTCCTCTCCTTAGCAGCAAAATCATCGATGACCTCATTACTGTGAATTAGGCCTATTTCCAGAAATTTCTTCTCTATATAATATGAATAATGAATCCGCCTCGACCAGGACAGGCGCTCAGAGAAAGAATTTTTTTATATTTTAAGATTAGAGAATTCATAGTTCTCATGATTCAAATATAATTTCAGCAATAAATTTCGTCTTTTTCGCTTTATGAACAGGGGAAGCATCCCCTTGCCTTTCATGTACGGCACGCCACTGGTGGAAACACTTCTCTTGTGTCCCAAAAACGTTTTGAGCAGACAAATCAACTGGGAATGTTATGACTTCGGTTTTCTAGCATGCAGGAAGAATGACCATGGTTGATTTCCTGGAACGTGGTGTCACTATCAACGATGACCTAAGAATCTAAGACTATTAAAGAAGAATGGAAGCTCAAGAGCGAACAGAACTGAGCAAAGGAGTCTTTTAAGAGAGTTCGCAACTCCGGTGACAATGCAAGTGTGTGTGGGATTGAATTACTATGCCATTCACAATACTCACTAGCTTTTGCCCCACTAGACAGATTGTTGTTTTCAAGCCCTAACAGGCCTTTAAAAAAAGGTCATTCAAAAGCTATAATGGGGTGGAAGCAACGAATGATTGATTTCAGTTAAAAACTTTGGAACTTTACTTGAGGGGAACAAACGCTTATAGATCGTGTCAATAATTCTAGTGAGTTAAAAATAAACATGTACCGGTAACAATAAAATCCAATGATTTTTCTGTGATGTGCTGAGTTCAATAACAGTTGAAATATAAACAGGTATCAATCAAATCCTATAATTTTTCTGTAGATGGCTAAAAACTTAACAACACCGATTTTATTTTACTATACTTTTCCTTTCCACGATCTTGTGACTTTAAACGTTTCAATACAATAATCATTTCCTTTCCACTCACCCAGAAGAACATGTATTTTCATCTATAGACAACATTTCTTAACTATCTTCTGGTGATTAAGTTTGCTCGTGGAACATTTATATGTATAAAACC
This sequence comes from Periplaneta americana, assembly GCF_040183065.1. Lineage (NCBI taxonomy): Eukaryota > Metazoa > Arthropoda > Insecta > Blattodea > Blattidae > Periplaneta > Periplaneta americana. The sequence continues at coordinate 93,502,526 of NC_091118.1, read as the reverse complement.
AATGAGTTCAACTTTTGAATCGTACATATAACTGCTAAAACCATTAGGTCTGAAACAATCCGAAGCTGATGAAAAAGGCGTTTCTGTTCATTATTTTAATTAAAGGAATTAACATTTGTCTTATTACACTGAACACAACAATACTATTGACATTGTCATACTTCCCACGTAGCCTGAAGTAAGAACCTAATATAATTTTTTGCTTCAGAAGACTTGGGAAATTCTGAAAAAAGGCATTGACTTTCTGTTATGTTCATAAACAAAATGAGAAATGAAGTCGAGATAATATGCTGCCTGTGTTATTTTGAAGAATGGAAGAGGATACAATGCATAATCTCTGTAGATTTTATGACAGTTTTTTTCAACTGTGAGGGAAAAAAATTAGATTTTACACCTACTTCAAGTGTCAATACTATATAGGAATGACTCGTATACAAAACGCCATTTCAACATTTGAAAACTCTAGTGTAGTGTCTGTCAAGTAATGTGGTTAGAGTATTTGTCAGTTAGTAGCACCCGTAATCCTTGTGAAACGCCAGAAAGATGTATGTAAATGTAAAAAAAAAAGGTAAAGGTAGCCCCTTCACATGCCATGAAGACTCTTGGGGGGGGGGCATGAAGGTACAGTCCCATGCTTTTATGACCACGGCATTAGAATGAGGTGGTGTGATCGGCACCACATTTCGACCGCATATTACCGCCTAGAAAGACTCGGTACTCAATTTGATAGGAGGCTGATTGAACCTCTACAGATTTTTAATTATTTTAAATGTATTGAAGTCCTTAACGTAAAATAGAGGTAACTTGTAGGTTGAGAATAAATCTCCAGTTGTAAAGAATAGCTTTTGGTACCGATCTAACACATTTCTCCGTTCCTCTTTCGCTACATTGCCTGATGATTGAGCCGTCATGTAGCTGTGAATCGTTACATGTGTCTACATCTAGGACACGGTACAAATACTAAAAAATCTCACACGACGTAATCATTGTGGAAGTTTCAAATCATACTTGATGTTTAATATTATTTGGTAAGAAGATGCTCACGTTGAACAAGAGTAACTAAAATTTATATAATTATTAATATTTCAAGAAAAGAAATTTAAGGTTGTAAAATAATTCGTGTGATAACATAAAGTAGAAAACTCAGAAACAAACATGGGCCTACCTGAAATTATGGTATTATTGGTTATATTTATTATTTCGATAATTCTCCTAGTAAAATAAATCTACCTGTACCTTGTTTATACCAATTAATTTGACAGGAAGTTCAGATATACGTGTTTCATGTTTTAACTCGTTTAGTAAATACACCGTTTCACAGGACAATAATTGATGTGGCTAAGATGAGTGAAGAATATCCACTATACGACGAATATACGACGAAACATAAGTTCATCAAAAGCCAACTCCCAAACTCAGTGAGGTACGCAAAATTTTGTCAAGGGAGCAGTTATTATTAAATGTTTTACAATTTACATTATAAAAAGGTAAAGGTATCCCCGTCACACACCATGAAAGCACTTGAGGGGGCATGGAGGTAGAGCCCCATGCTTTCCATGTCCTCGGCACTAGAATGAGTACATTATAGATGTTTTAAATTTTGTGTATTATTATTATGCTACGGTATATTTATTAACATTATACTATGTTCTAATAGCATATATCATATTCATGAATATCCGAATATCCTTATAAAATCTTTGAAACGTTATTTTTTCACAACTATCCAATTTTTAACAAAATTTAACTTCTGTTTAATTTTGTATAATAAAAATGATTGTTATTATTGTACTTACACATAATCATTTATATATATATATATATATATATATATATATATATATATATATATATATATATACACACACATCTTAGTCAACAGTTATTTTGTATAATATGGATATAACAGGAAAATCCATGGAAATAAAATATATTGAAATAAATTTAATTAAATACGATAATGGAACATGGAACTCACCAAGGATGAAGAATGAAACTGGGATGCTGAATATATTGAAGAAGGGGTAGAGCTACGCCTTATGTCGATGTAGAGTTTGTTAATCTGACAGTAAAAAATTAGAGAAGGGAAAACGATTATGGATAAAAAAAATATTACAATCTAAATATCATTTTAGTTTAAATTTCAAGGGGGGTTTCAAACCCGTTAACCCTCCCCCCCCCTTGCGTACGCCACTGCCTAAACTGAAGCCAGCTAGAGTTAATATCGGACGCTTGCGAAGAACGTGGTTGTAAAAAATGTTATAAAGTCTCTTGGCTTCTATTGTGTGAACAGTATAGAGCAGAACAGGTTTCACGGCAGGCCGCTATGTACGGAAGTGGGGGACTCAAGGACGCGCGAGGCTGTGAAACCTGTTCTGCTCTATACTGTTCACCCAGTACCTTTGAGTTTCCACAGAAATTCTATCTTGCAGCTAAATTTAATTCCTGAGTTCGTGTCATTTCTACGAGTATTTGGCTTTGAGTGTGAACTTATTTCCTGAAACGTGGTAGGCATATTGCACTGATAAGCTACCGGTATATTAAAAGTTATACACGTAGCTCTATGTAAAATTGTTTATAATTGTGTATTAAGTACAGCGAATTATTAACCGGGTTCAAATCCTACCGAATTGTTATTATTCATATGTGGAGACTAAGAGGAAGGCAGAAAATAGGAAAGACTGGAGAATGCTGTGTTTTTTTAGTAAAAGACCTGCCCTTGGGCAGAACATTATGAATGAATGAATGAATGAATGAATGAATGAATGAATGAATGGCCATTATTACTGTGTAACACATCAATTTATCACAGTGCACACACATAGCATCTAAGGCGGCAAAGTGATAAAAGTGCATAATGAGAATCAAAGCACCTAGGAAAATAAGCGGTGTCATGTAAATATCACATACCTCCTCTGTATTGCTTTAATGCAGTAACGTAAAACTGTTATTTTATGTAACCTTGTATCAAATGAATTGCGCAGAATCACTATCTAATAGATACCCACCTCTTAGTAAATTTCCAAACTACCAATTAATGTAACAAAGTTACGCCCAAATTATAATTTCAGTTCACAGGAATATTCAATTGCACGGTTTGAGTACTAAAAGTATATTGCATTCGCTTCTAATTTCACTTCGTTTTTTAAGAAAATCGACATTTAAAACTGACAGAGACACCTCAGCAGGCGCGTGTGCCTACGGATCTGAAGCTGCGCTCGGACGTGAGTTCGATTCCCGCTCGGGCTGATTATATGGTTAGTTTATTTCCAAGATTTTCCCAACAGTAAGGCCAATGTCAGGTAATTTATTGCGAATTCTCAGTCTCAGCTAGCCAAATTGCATCTCGTTAATTCCATCAACATAAAGTAACCAAGTATTTTAAATCGTTAAATTATTAACGGAAAAAGTGATAGCAATATCAAATAGTATTAGTCTTTCATAATGAAGTTTATCTTCCAATACAAAGCAGATGTTTACAACTGATGGTCAAGTGCAGGTAGCCCATACAGATAATCAGCCCAAATGGGAATCGAATCTAGGTCATATGATATTACATTTTTGAGAAACAAGTTTATACTGAGAAGGAAACAAGTCAAATCAAATAAAAATATTATTAAAAAACAAGGTATTAAGTTTCTCTTTAGAATGTAATAACTTCGAAAATACATATGCAGCACAGCAAACAGAGATTAGCTTTGGTTGATCCTCATTTCAAGTGGATATAATGAGATCTGAGTTCAGGCTTTCTGCGTAAGAAGTCATCAATCAATTTTAATCTGTAATTCCTGTATAATGCTTATGGGTTAATAATATTGTTAACAACTGGAGATATGTATGTTTTTTATTGGGATTGGTTATTTAACGATGCTATATCAACTACTAGGTTATTTAGCGTCGATGGAATTGGTGATAGCGAGATGGTAGCGGGAATCGAACCCGCGCCCGAGTACAGCTCTGGATCGGCAGGCAAGCGTCTTAGCCGACTGAGCTACGCCGGTGGCGTCTGCATGTTAAAACACAGATGCAATACGGATTTATTTTACCTTTATAACAAGACGCAGTTTTGAAGCGCTATCGCGAAACAAGTAAACAAAGGCTTCTGGGATGAGATTTTTGAAGGATATAACAAAATGATAACAGAAGAAAACCCAACGTGACACGTAATTTGAACCTCAGAAGTCTATATTCACCAATCATTAACCATAAAACTTAATGGTTGAAATATCATGAAGAAAATGAAGAAAAAAATTCCTTGAAAATTATAACAATTCAAAGAAAAGTTCAAGTGGCCAATATTTAACGTCACGCCGAAACAAACCTTTTTTCTAATCCGTCTAGCATGTAATAATAATGACGGGTTTACCTCATGAAGAAAATGTTTAACATCGTTACGTTTCTCTTAATTTAAAGTTTTAACATTTAGGGGTATTACTGTACGGTCAATGATCTTTAAATTATAAATACTGTACTCAATGTTTGTACACTAGTGTTAATCTAAAGTCTGATTAGAGTAATATGCAGCTAGTCAGCGATGTATGCAATGGAGGGGAAAGGAACTGGCCACCTTATCCCATTATCTCTTGCCTTCGTTGCCTCATGAGTGGTACCTTATTGGTGTCACTTGTGAGGTTCAAACCTGTGTTCAGACAATTGACTAAAAAACAAAACAGTGTTAATTTCTCAGATAATGAGGTATTAAACGATGCAATAAATGCATAAGAAGGAACTACAAGCTTATAAGGAAGAGAGAGACGTGTAGAACAGCTGAAATTGCACAAAAAAGCTTGCTAAAATAAAAACAAAGAAAAAAAGTAGAAAGTATAAGAAACAGACATGAGATTGTAGCAAGATACGTCCTTGCTGCCGAATGCAGGAAACTCGACGATAGCCTTGTCAAAACATCAGTGCGTAATGCAATGATTGGTTTAAAGTTTCAGAGAGGCTACTTACTTCCGTGTTTTTATAATGTAGCTACAGAAAACAAGCATCAAGTGAAAGTGAAAATGTATCATTCTAAACATTTCGCGAATCTCTGTTAATTGGGTAAAATAAAGGTCAGATCCAGATTGGCCTTGTAGAGAAGAAATTGATAATTGTTACTTAACATCTTTTTCCACTCCAGTGGATACTAAGGGATAATTATACCATGATAGTGCAGCAATAGTGAATGAAAATTCCAGGAAACAGCAGCTTTATCAACCACAAATCTCATAGGATATGCCCACTATTACTCTAAACATCACGTGAATCTTCAATTTGCGAAAGGAAGTTCAGTTCCGGACTCGTCTGATAGTGAAGTAATTGATAACATTTACTTGTCATATCTATAGTAGTTATTCAAAGATGACGCAGTAATGACATAAGAATACCAGGGAAACCGTAACTACTTGGAGAAAATGTTAATGTCAAAGCGTCTGTACAGAAACACAACGGCCCCTTAGTAAGAGACCTGCAACCAACTGCCTGAAACGGAAATTTAGTGAAAATATGACTGTGTACGGTTAAATTCTTTGCACTGCAATAACTATGCATTATTACCATCACGATTATGATTATCAACCTCGTCGCAATAGTCAACTACGTCATCACTATCAAGAATTGAGTAATTTGGCCCACTTCCCCACTTCTTCCTCACTCATGTGAAAAATATTAGCCAAAACCAGATCTCCACTGGCAGCTACAGTATATGGTCACCGTTGAAGACAATCCAGAACAAACCTAACTGCAAGACAAGAGATACAAGAAAGTCATGATCGCTAAACTTTTGCGGAGGCCCAATGTCATGGAAAAGATAAATATATTTATTTCTCAAACATTATTAACTTTTTATACACATAGGAACCTATAATCTCCAACTCTATCAACACATTTTTGCCAGTACTAAGTTAATTTTAAAATCCCTGTGTGGTAGAAGTTCGATCTGGTGGTGCGCAGCACTTATTCATCCCTTTTGAAATGTAGTCCTCTCAGGCTTGACGAAACAAAAGAGGCTGATGTTTGACGGTGCTCAATCCGGGCTGTAGGGAAGTTAGGAAGAAACTCACAGCCGTTTCTTTCAATCCATTGCATGGTGAAAAGTGCCGTATGCTGTCGTGTTTTGTCATCATATCGGAGAATGACTTTTATGTCAGATCGTTTGTCACGCAGCAGTTGAAGAAGCTTTTTTCAGATTTTCCTGATATAAACTTGCATTAACAGTTTACATGTGAGCCAGAAAGTCAGCCATCATAGCTTCAGCATCCCAGAACACTGTGCCCACAACCTTGGAAGCCTAGGGCGTTTGTGGAAGACCCCAGTTAGTGCTTTGGCGTTTGATTTCGGGATCAAAATGATAAAACCAACTTTCAATACTCGTCATTATGCTTAAAAGAATGTCAAAACTCTGTTCATTGTACCACTGAAGCAATTGATGGCAAATGTTTTGACGCTGCAATTTTTTGTTCCTCAGAAAGAAAACGAAGCACTAATCAAGCAAAAAAATTTCTGTAGTGAAGCTTCTCTAACAGACTTTGAATGGCATTATGATTTATGCTAAGTTTGGTAGTCATTTCTCGAACAGTTGCACGGTGATTGTCCTTGATAAGTGCGTCAAGTCTCTTCTCATTGTCTTCCGTCGAAGCTGCTGATGTACGTGGGGTCGATCGGCAATATCCGTATTGCAGGTTTTGAAGTGTCGCACCCATGGTCGAACATTAACGAGACTCAAGACGATCCATAAACTTTCTGTAATCGTCTGTAAATTTTCGAAGGTGAAATGTTCTTTTTCATGAAAAATTCTATCACAGCGCACTGTCGAAAGGGAACACAGTAGTTGCCATCTTTTCAATTATTATTGTGATGAACTCAGCGACACTGGCTCCTTTCTGCTAAAGTACGGTACACCAACATATGAAATGTCCTAATTAGCACAATTAATAAGTTCCTCACCGTTTCTGCAAGTTCAAGAAGCGATCATGTTTTTCGTATACAACTCTCGTACACTCAAGTTTCTATTTTCCTCGAAGCAAACATAAGTCCGCTACATTTGTAGTTGCAAATGCTACTAGAATGAAGGAATGTATACATGTGATATATACACTAAATTACTCAAACTAATGGAGGGGCGGTAGACTCGCGTTTAAGGTGCTGTGCTACAAGCCGCAAGATAGCGGGTTCGATTACTTATGGAATCATGAAATGTTACCATTGATTTAATCCTTCCGGCCGCACTATGGTCCTAAAGTCTGCCTCTAAAAGAAATTAGTACCAGGCTATTTCATTGAGAGCAAAGACTGCACTAGACTCACATCCCTACTGCTACTCAGTGCAGAGTGTCTTGTTACCTGGAAACCTTATTATCCAGTACCATAAAGACCTTACCTCTGCTTGAGGTTCTGGCTGATATGTACACTTAGCGGCAAAAATAATGAGCCGACCGACAATTTCTAAGTTACAGAGAATAACATTGCGCATGCGCGTCTCGTCAAAGCTGTAGTTCACTAGATAACACATAATTAAACCATTTCAATTTGCTGTATTTTGTTTAAGAGTCTAAAATATGTAATAAAATCGAATGGCGGGTCAATTCTAGATACACCAGGGCCCTTGAAGAGTGAAATAATAATAAAATTGATAAACATAAAATCAACCGGAGCGAATATGAACAGGAAAACCACGTATTATGCCGAACTAATAGTAACAGTCACAGTAGCGTAAGTCGTTACGGCATTGGTCTATTGAACAAGTTGATAGTAGTAGCGCAAGGTTCGAATCTCCCCCAACCTTCTTTTTTTAATTACAAATTTGCCATCATATGTGTCTCGCAAAGCTATAATTATGTGGCGATATCTCTTAGAATATTCCCAAACTCTAATAAATAATAAACCTCCCTCTCTCTCTTTCAAGCAATACTGCTATCTGTTAATACAATGGCAAATGATATCCAGAAGGAACACTTTTCTTCCAGCAGGATAATCATCCGATACACACCGCCAACCGGATTCAAAGATGGTTTACGAGGAGGCGTGATATCGACCCAGTCGACTGGCCTCCAAATGCACCAGATATGAATCCGATACAAAATTTGTGGGCTGCAGTCAAAAGGATCCTACACTCTATTTGAGCAGAACAACCACCCGTTCGGACACCTAAGGAATTGTGGGACAGAGTTCTAGATGCGTGGGAGGAGATGGCCAAGAATTTAGACCTGTTCCATAATCTTGTGGACTCCATGCCGCGCAGAATGAGGGCAGTTGTTGACGCAGGTGTTTTGTGAACGAGATACTAGTCCCCACCACAGGCCTTGTTTTGTTAATATATTAAAAAATTGTTTGTTTTTGTTAATTTAATTATTTATTTGTGTTTGATATGCGTCCGGTTTTTTAGGATGTGAAACAAGTATTTTTGTTTATACAGACCAGGTCTCACCTATTCCACAGGTGATGGGCAATAATATTTTTACAAGGCAGGCATAACAAAGTTTGTTAACAAATGCCATTTCACATTTAAACTAATAAATTAAGTAAAAATTAAAATAAAAAATAATAATTTTACCGTACCGGGAGGCCAACTCACAACCTCTGGTACGGATGTCAGACTTCTTACATCTGGGCTACACACTGCTCGTAAGGTTTACTACATTATAGAAGGACGACTTTCAATGAAGAGACACCACAGCAATGCCTTGCAGTGGGTTACGTTTACACGTTTTCTATCGACCAAGAGTCGGCCCATTCTTTTTGCCGCTAAGTGTACACCTACTACCAGGCAGTACATCTCACTTGACGATATGTGTCAGAGGAAGAACAATTTTATTGTTGGTATGCTTCTGAAGTCTGACTAGTGTAATATGTAGCTAATCGGTGATGTATGCAATGGAGAGGGAAAGAAACTGGCCACCATACCCCATTATCTCCTGGCCTAGTTGCCTCATAAGTAATGTCTTGTTGGTATCACTTGTAAGGTTCAGACCTGTCTTCGGACAGTTGACTAAACAACAATAAGGAGCTTTTGGGACTTGTCATGTAAAGCTCTGCTTTCTTGTATTAGAGCTATGGTTATGATTAGTCTAGTTATAATATTATTATAAAAAAGTGTGCTTTTATTACTTTACAATTTTCAATTATTATTAAAATGATGACGTAAAAATACTTCCGAACAGCTATATTTAGTACATTATTCTCACAAAAAAAGTTTGATAATTTTCAATAAAATTATCATCCATTTTTTGTTCACGTTCATATAAACTGTCTATACACGTCTGTTCACATTGAACTCCACTCTTATTCTGAGTTACAATGTGACAGATGTATCTCATGCAAATTACGAAAAAAATAAGATTGGCAACTGCCAGCGAGCAGAGTTTCTCACATATACTCCGTTCAATTTAAAATCTCCATATTCCAATTCCATTCGGTTTCTTCATGTGGAAAGTCTTCTCCACTTAGAAACACAACGTAAATTGGATTATTTTTTAATTATTTAATAACGTAATATAAATTACGCTGTAATTTAGTGTCCGTGCAGTTGATGATAGCGGGATGGAATTTTGGTGAGATAAACCCGAGGGTTCGTCATGGGATTGAGGGAAAGCAATGTTAAAAATCAAAACAAGTATGCCTAATCCGCCCAAATTATATCCGAACCACGTCCAAGAGAAGCTCCAGACCATGAGTTCCTCCCATTTACATCAAGAAGAACGTAATCGTCTATAATCCATGTTTCTTCTCAGTATCCTCCCCATCTTCTCCATCACTTTCTTTGCAACGATTCCTGGACTTCCATTTAAATTATCCAGAACTGTTTTCATCACCGCTGTGTGTTCTAGTTTGGCACCAGAGCTCAAACTCTTTCATAAGTTACAAAAGGTAGAAATCCGAAAGTGAATATTACGTAACTAAGTTTCCTCAATATTTTACACTTAGAAAGCAATGACAGCACAATAATAGGCGTAGCATCTCTTCCATCGAAGGATTCCACAATGCTCTTCAGCACGAAGTGTTTACAACAGTTTCTGTAGGCTTCGATCTACCTGGTTAAGGATCCAAGCAAGAGGCAAGGGCACTTCAGGAGCTTGAGTCGTAACTGAAGCGACTCTCGATGACGACTATGAAATATCTTTCTTACATTTACAAAATAAACTAAATATCTTCCTTACATTTACAAAATACGATTTTCGTATCTGAAAAATTATTTTGAACATCATCACAAGATTTGTTGATAAGCATGTCCAAAACATGTTATATGAAACATTTTCTAACAACACGCCCTCAAAGAAAGTAGCCTTCAGCATTTGTGACGCCCCGCCACAAGTCATAAGCAAAAGCACCTTATCGCGTTGACAGCTTCCAGTCACAAGAGCTGCGACAATTTATCAAATTATTTGCATATTGAAGGACTATGCACACTCTAAAAAATTATAAAACTTTCGCCTAGCCCATTTTTGATTATAATTATAATTCCCACCACTATGTCAGTCATGTTCTCATGTATATACAATCTTAGGAAAACATTTTGTCGCGCAGATTTGTCCCAGAAAGGAGGCAGTGCGCATGATCAGAGGACGTGCGACCTGGGTCACAAGAGAAGGACTACTTGAGGTAATAAAGTTAGTTTTGTTTCATTGTATGTCTGACCATGCCCACTGCCTCCTTTCTGGGACTTAGAAAGTATCTGTACGACAAAACTTTTCTTCTGAGACTGTACTGTTTAACTGTATCATTGGTTCAGTCCCTCGACATCCAGATTATTTTGTTCCCACTATCATTTTTCCGAATTTCACTGGTACTATAGTAGTAATAATAACAAGGCATAAATTATGAACTCCATATTGTTTAGTTTAGCCATGTATTTCTTGAATATGCAATGAAATAATTTTAAGAAATAAATACAGTTTACATAAAGTAGTAATTTTATCCCATAACAGTGTTCAAGCTATTTTTCTACTCCTTCAAAGCAAGAAACATTTGCTATAAAAACTGTGCTAACAGGTCTTGTAACTTCGAACAGAAAAAAAATGTCAATAAAGAGAAAAAAATACACTACTCACTGGCTAAGTTATTCACTAGCGATGGCCGATGTAAACAATAGACTCTTCTTTTTGGCAGAAGCTAACGGTTACAGACTTCATTTATTTTTACTGCTGCAAGCATAATTCTACTTTACGCTGACGTAAGTGAAAGGTGTGTAAATAGTTATTTGTGCTCGAGGTCAAATGTACGTTAATGTAACATAATGACCGCTGTGCATAACTTACATTTAATGATTTTAAACCTTACTGAATTCTTCTTCCTATTTCGAGCCGTTGAAACCAATATGTAACGCTCCAGTGTTTACATTTTTATCCGATATAGTGTGATCACCAGGCTTCGAGACTTTGGACCCGATACAGTAAGTTTACTGTGAATGCACTATAGGTTGTTGACTCACTGCAGGTAGATAGAGATGTGTTGAGGTAGCAACGTTGCTATTTAGAGTAGAGTACGGTAGTATGGGGAAACACACATATGTACATTCTGAAAGTAAATGTACATTACACAATAACAATTTCAAAAGAATGTGAAAAGCATTTATTCTCCTTTCTTTTATAAGCATTTGTGTTTAATTATACACAGTGTTAATGATGGAAATAAACATGTACTCTCTCTGTCCCATAATAATTGTCCGATGTCCATAATATTACACTGGCGTTTACATAGGAGCAAAATGAAACACACGAATGAGTAATACAACTGTATTACTCCAGAATCAGTACAAATTATCACTCATTTAGCAAAAGAAAAAAATTATTAGTCCGGGATCTGTATAAATTGGCCAATCATTCAACCAAAAAAAGAACATGAATACTACTTGTACAACTTTATGACTCCAGGATCAATACAAATTGGCTAGTCATTGAGCCGAAAATAAATACTCCTAGGATTGCAACTTTATTAACTCCAGGAGTAGCACAAATTGACCAAGAAGTGAAACAAAGAAAACCAATCTCCTACGAGTAAAGACGAAAAAACTGCCTGTTAGACCGGGAAGGTTGTCATTCTAACAGTTTGCCTAGAACCACAGACCTATTGCTGCAGTGCTACTAATGCCTCGTCGTAAATGTTCCGAGGACACTCCAAGCGAGATGGCAGGATGTTTAGGTGGTCCAGGTGCCCCTTTTGCATATGGGGAATATTGTTGTTGTTCCCGTCATTGACTTTCATTATTTCAATGAGATTGGACTGCAAAGTGTTGAAGACGTTGTTGTGCTTGTCGCTGTGAGCTGAGAGAAAGCTGTTTCAATGACGGCGATCAACTCATCAATAGTTTGTGGAGCTGCCTGATGCTGGAGAGACTGAATTGCCCGGAAGTAATCCAGATCTAAAACATTCATATCCAGATCGTTTGGCGGTTGGCACACGAGTTCCAAAGTGATTCCACTGGCTGCTGCAGCGTCCATCCAGGTGCGGTCATTCGGAGCGATATGCGGACGCGCATTGTCCTGCTGAACTGACACCTGAATTCTCCCTGTGCGCGGTCCAGGAGGCCATTTTGAATTTATTGCTGGGATTAATTTAGTGATGAGCATGGATCCACTTTCCAAAGATTGCCGCCCCCGTTCCCAAATGCAGCGTGCTGATCTTTTACTGGCATGACATTTCTCGGCCGTACCTGTTATGGCACCTTTCTTCACTACGTCAGCCGTAGACTAGTGTTTTTCAACGAAAACTCCTATACCGCCTGCCGTTCACTGTCTGTAAGGTTCTTGCTACCCCTGTCACTCACTACCGCCAGTCGTGTTCCCAGGATGTCCATGTCTGTTCAAACGTACGTACTCACTGCAGGAGTATGCTCTACTAACGATTTCCAGCTTGCTTTGCTACACTATCTTGTATATAGTGCCATACCGGTGAGTTGAAACCAATACCCACTTTCGGTAATCTTCTGGGTGGTGTGTGTTGCTTGTCTCAATAAGATCACGTTATTGCTCTGCATAACCTTGTGCACTGATCTACTGCGCTTCTCCTCATGCGTGCACTTTTCATTTGCCCCGTCGTCTGTAATTACTGTAATACCATTTCAGCGTACCGGACAATTATTATGGGACAGAGGGAGTAGCAATTTTAATTTCGTCATTTATCCTATCGGTCGTCTTTAGGAAATGCAGTTACAGTACCGAATTGCAATGCACTACAAGATACATTCTCAGTGTCTCAAACGTAAATCTTTTTCGGTTATCTGCCAAAGTTTCTACTGTGGAAAGCTGCGCTCTACGTCGCATGACGTGATAGGAGCAAAACGAAAAAACTTAACATCATTGCGGTTTCTAAGACACAGTCCTTTATTCTCGGGTGACTGTATGTCCACTAATTTACTGTTTATGTTACACAATGTTCCATATACGTTATTTTTACATAAAATTGATTTCCACTTCTGTTTTACACGTTCAATAACCGGTGTACTTGGTGTATCATTAATTCTCTGTGTCATTTTCTCAATTAATTTGAGGGCTTCCGACATCTCTTGCTCTGACTTTTCTAACCGTGTAATAGTTTCAGACACAGTTTGAAAATGGGTTTGTATGAAAATCAAATTATTCGTCAGAACCTTCAAATCCAGAGCGTTTTTCTTTGCATATTTGTTGTCATTCATTCTACAGTACTCCCACCCACTGTATGCTTTACCACTATACTCATTACGCCGTTATGCGGATTTCCCACTAAACTCCTCTATTGGGTCCGAAGTCTCGAAATCTACTGATCACTGATCAATATGCGTCGACTTTCCATGCCGAGGCCGAGTTCATATCTCGGCGAGTCCCAGTAAAATCGACGAAGGCAAACATTATGTTAGGATAGAAAATAGATTATCTCGGAGCACTTTCACTTTTATTTCCACAAGTCCGCCATCTATTCTAAATTCATAGTAATCTTTGTTACTGGTGCATAAAACAATGGGAAGTTATTACACCGTATTAGTCCACTATTTCTACGGCGATCGTTCCAAGAGGGAAGTAAGTAAACGTGAAAATTCATAGATATGGCGCCAACACCTAAGGAATTGAGACATGGATGAAGAAAACAACTATAAATCCAGTTGAACCGATATATATTCTCAAGTTAACTTTTAACTAAATATGGTTGAATTAGACACACATTACGATGTGAAATTGCACGTATTTGTTCATACGCAACAGTATTAAAATCAACATAATTACTTATTAAAGGTTGGTTTTTCAACATAATTTTTACTACGTTGTTCTTTGTAACGTTACCGCATTACCAAATGCAAAATAATTAAAAATGGCTAAGATTTAAGCACGGAAAGACATCCACTAAATTCTTATCAGCGCCGGTAGATCTATTGAAGGACACTGAAAAATAGATTTGAAAGCAGAAGTGAGGCTCTCAGAATAACGGCAGATCCCAATCGAAGTTCATTTTGAGAAAAATGACATTTTACCCAGTATGTTTGTGCTTAAAGCTCTGCGAATTTTTAACATTAAGACTTCATTTTTTCAGGATTTGTTAAATGTGGTGCTTAAAGTTTACCTGTAAATTCTTGAGCCTTTGTCATTAGTAATTCGTCTGTTTTTCTGGTATTTAGTTAAACAGAGTATAAAGAAATAAAAAAGGAATAATAATGCGTTTTCTTTATATACAGAGTGTAAGTGTCGTCCTTTTCACAGTCGTCAGGAACAGTCTATAGGACCAAAAAAAAAGTCCACACAATATAGGGTCAAAACTTGATAGTTTTCTCAGAAAAAAGATTTCTTATCCTTTTTATTCACGTTATACTGCTTATATCGTTAGTAAAATTACGAAAACAATTACATCAGTAAGTATAGGCTATCTAGCAAAGAGTTAATACTAGTTTAAATAAATATTTGTGTGTTCTATTACATCTTCGTGAAATTAAATAAAATTGCATGGTTAAATTTGTTAATATTCTGGCGTGAGAGACGTGGCAACGTCTTCAGCAGGCACAGACGTACGAACATGTCAGCTGAGTTCAAGCTCCCTGTCCATAGGTCTACTGCAGAGCGAATGAGAGTTCGGTACCAGGTATTCGATAAAAACTTACAAAGTCATTCACAGTTTAGGAATATCATACTATGTTATTAATTTATGGAGAAAATCGTCATTATTCAAGTGAGGCAAAAAGATGTACCGTCAATGTTTTCCGCAATGAAGGTTACCTAATCGGCGAACTTTTGTACCGGTTTCTCAATGATTATTAGAAACTAGGAGCCTCTTACCTCATTTCAAAAATTACAAAAACAAAAATTTCTTTAAAAATGGTACTGCTTTATGAAAGCGAGAGAGATTAAAATGTTGCATTAAAAAAGTGTTCGTATGATTCTGTGCTGTAAACCATTATTGTTTACTTTTTAGACGTACAATAAAAAATGGACGAATATTGTCAATATTGTTAAATAAAATGAAAATTTACCATAAAGTTATATTAATGAGATTGAAAGTTTGTATTTGCTGTTCGTTATATGTAAAAAACGGTCCAACCCTGCATTAGAACAGAGCATTTGTTTTGTACCGGTATGTCTGTATCCGCTTGAGCTGTACTGTGTATTTGTACACTCCCTCCTTCCCATCCAACAACGTTGCCAAACGCCTAATATTGTAAACTTTAATGATTAGTTAAATATTGCATTTAGAAAAAAATTGTGAGGACATTGTTCTTCCTTATGACATGAACAATCATCAGTTAAAATAATGGCACTTATAACCCTTGCACTCTGTATATGTCCTGGTACGAAAAATCTACGTATGATTGAATATAAAACTTTCATTTTTACTAAGTTAGTCTAAAGACCAAGAATATGAAAATTTTTATTTTATCAAGTAAAAGAGTCAGTGGAACCCATCATATTGACTACAACGCCGTGAACTTGTAGTGGACACAAACAAAAGCCCACACAGTTGGAATATACCATTTATTCACTGAGGAAGCTTTCTTTCCCACTACAGTAAGGACTAATTTTCAATGTGAAATATGAGAGCTTTGGAATATCCAAATCAATATGATACTTCACTACAAGAAAGGTAAATGACAGGAATATAGAGTCGTACACCTACATATCTCAAAATTCGAGATCGGATGGGATCTGAGCGCCTCAATTACGGCCGTTGAAAATAAATGTAATGTTGCTGGAGTCTCACGATATGATAGAATACCAGACTACGAAACAGGAAAACACATACAAATTTCAGTGCTCGAAATAATAAATAAGATCTAAGAGAAAAATTCATATACTGAAAATGGACCCAAATTCTCTACCTCAATTAATTTTAAAGTACAAACTTAAATAAGAAAAGAATAATGAAGAGCTTAAATTGTTGCAAATGGACGAAGTTTTTGTTATTTAGGCCACGAACATAGATGATGAGTGATGGTGGAATATTATGGAAGCTCATGTGGCTAGAATCTATTTACAAACTCACTATAAATGAGGAAATACTACAGTGTGACAGAAATGTATCTGTTCGAGCTCTGCGACACTGATAAATCTATTGTAAAGAGGCAGATAGCCGCCTTTTCCGAAGCAATGATACAACTAGACTTGCCAAGTTTTGTAAACTGACAATAGAGGAGAGTTGGCAATTACTAAGTCACCTCAACACGAATTATCAATATACATATATATTTTGTTTACCTCTTAGACGGTAATGTTATGTTTACATACAACTGCACTCAAACTTTAGAGTGACATTCAAAACACTATCGGTATGTATATTTGCAACTTGATTTGCATTCATTCAGCAATTTAACATCTTTCGAATATCTGACGAAAATTTTCTTAGGAAGTTTGAAATTCGTATCAATCTGTATTTCAGTTTTAATGAATTACCAGAACTTCTGTTTAATTATTAAATCTGTCCACTTATTATTCATAAGTTAAAACATTCTTTCAGTGTGAGCTTTGAATCCTGGAATATTCGTCACTTTCCCTACTCATGTTAAAATAAGTTAACACTAAAGTAATAAACGCTACACACGTAGGCTACTGCTTATGACACGGGAACAACATGTGGATAAAGGCTTGTCCACAATGAACCGGGAACGAAAATGACGAGAATGAGAACGGAAATATTATTAAAATAAATGTATTTAAATGTGACAATTCACAATTAACGAGAACCTTGCCGGAGCCCGGTAACGAGAACGTGAAAATTAATTGTGAATGCTCACATTTAAATACATTTATTTTAACAATATTTTCGTTCTCGTTGTCGTTTCCGTTCCCGGTTTATTGTGGACCAGGTTTAAGCTGTGCCACGCGTAGTAGAGTACGCCGAGGCTGTGCGGTTGCAAGAACTTATTTTCGAAAAAAGAACTTAGGTCACGGAAGTTTACCAATGGGGTGGGGGAAGGGGTAATAAACCGGCTTAAAATAATGTCTGATCAAATAAAGTGTTCGATTATTGCCAAAGAAGATAATTATATGGGTAACAATGATGCATTCATTCATCAAGAATGGTTAACAAATGTAACGGAGTGTATTCTTGGTCAAGGATGAAACAATAAGACTGAAAAATTCAATGCAACATTTTTTTCTTCTGCCATTTGAAGGACTGGGATTATACGCGTTCCGAGATCAACGGATAATTAGGCCTACTTAAATTACAGTCTCCATCTTTCCCTTGGATGTTTTGTATCTCTCCTTACTGTCGCATGTAAATATTCGTCTGCTTTGGTCAACATCCAGAGATATCTTTTTGTGATTTTATAATTTATTTTCACAAGTTTTAGTCTTTTCTATCCACTGTAGTTATATTTAACTTAAGCCGCCACAGTGGTCTAGTGGCTAGAACGCTCAACTTATAATCCTGTGGACACGGGTTCGATCCCCGGTGCACTCCCGATTTATAACTTGTGTTGGGCAGGTCCAGGTAACAGAGGTTTTCTCCGGGAACTCCGGTTCTCCTGTGGCATCCCAACAAATCTCTATAATCTCATCACGGGTGTAGCGTAAACCAGCCTTCTATGACGAACCCCGGGCAACGACTATATCGATAAATTGGTATACATAACTCATGGTGGAAACATAGTAGAGGTGTGGGACAAGCTGTGCGTGTTTTCGTTCAGTCTGCGCATGACGTCACCTTTACTGCAGGCCGCACTCGAATGACACAGTCAACATAACAGATTGTTGATGGTTAGATCTGCGTCCATAGATTTAAATGAATAAATAAAACTCATGGTTTGTGTATTCAGTAAATATTGACAGTATAGGCTATAATAGGGTCTATCTTGAAGTGATAACATTATAAAATAGTGAACAATAAATTAAATTCAAGAGTCAAGAAATAATGTAATATGGTAGTGCAACGTTAATAATTGCCTTCTGTAATATACACGTACTTTTATAATAATTATAATACATTATGCTACAAATATGCACAAAATTAGGCCCATATATCACACAAATTATATTACACATGAATTCAAGTACAATAGGAACTACCTTGAAATGATAACGTAATAAAATTATGATCTATTACATATTAAACTCAAGTTTCAAGAAACAATGTGATATGGCAGTGTGTCATTAATAATATTGACTTCTGTAATATAGGCCTACACGTGGTTTTATAATAATTACAATACAATGTGTAATAAACATATACATACTTAGATCTATACAGTTATTTATAACGTACATTATTTTGTATATGAATTCAAATACTTTTGAAACCTTCATTAACATATGTATATGAATTTCTTGGAATAATTTGTCATTATAGTAAACAAATATTTTTATATATTCAGGCTACTGGAGACATAATATAGTCTACTACATTATTTACCTTATTATTCCACACACGACATAATATAATTTCACCATTATAAATCCCACTCTGTTAAGTAAATACTTATTCTTATGCAATCTTTTTCATTTTCTTTATAATATTTCTCTTTGAAATTCCAAACATTTTTATTATTTTATTAATTTCTTTAATTCTAATAAATGTTCTTGTTCTAACCAATGTCGCAATTACTTCTGGCGGAAGAGGAGAACTGATTTCTGCTTCGTTTTTCATGGCAGAATTAACCAAATTTACAGTCTTTTTTATTATAAATTTCTCATGAGAAACAGAATCTCCGTGCACATCTGAGAATATACTTCAATAAGCATGGCAACCAATTGTAGATCCTTAGAAGGGAGAATTAAGTTTCCACGGGACACTGTAGTAATCCAGCCTTTTTGATTAGCAGAAGTTGACAATTTTATGGGAATTCCAAGATTCGGGTATTGCTCCATATGTTTTGATGCAGCATATCCTGCAATATATTTTAATCCTTCCTGGGATATCCGCTGTCTTGCAGAGATTTCATATATTTTTTCTGGGAGGCCTATATTTTCTTCAGGATCTCGATCGTTGGTAAATTTAACCGGTTTCAGAATGCCTTTAAGAAATTCTGCCGTTGCACATAGTTCTTTCTGCAGATTATCATTGACTTCTGATTGGCTTGTACTAGGACCCACTATTAATGCCTCTTCTTCCGAAAGCAAATCGGAGGTGTTTTTGTTCTCACAAAACTGAGATAATGGATCTCGACCTAGTATGTACCACTTCAGTCTATGTTTAAAATCTAAAGCAGAGGGATGATCGTTTGTTCTACCCATGCTTCTAATTTCCGAAAAAAAGTTTTCTACCAGATCTTGGTTAAGTTTTTTTATGATGATGTATTCAATTTTGTACTTGTACCTCATTGCCTCATACAACAATGTTAATGATTTATTATTTATTATAATCCCCTCCTGATAAGGTAATTTCCTGTTTGCTTCTCCTACTTTAACTGTGGTCATGACGTCATTCATTTCTGAGAGTATAATATTCTGATCTTGAAGGTTTATTCCGTAACTATGCAGCCCACGGTGGGTACCGAATTTAGAAACGGTATTAAATAAATCAAACCAATCATTAGTTAATTTTATTGCCTTTGAAGTTTCTTTCCATTCATTTGATCTCAACAGCTCGTTTTCACCACACCATTTCAAAGCCTTTGCAACTCTGTTGGAAAATAATTGTGCTCCCAAACTAACTTTTTGTCTTTGGGTACCACGGACACTTAAGTGTAACGGAGTTAACTTGTAAGCTAATTTTGTATCAGAGGACGAGGATGCACGTAAAAGTTCATGAATTGGTTCTGATGAAATGTTCAATCCGTTCAAGTTGAAACCATGATCTAGAAAGTGATTCCTGTGTAATTTCAATAAATGTGGAGCGTCTTAAAAAACAAATATTTCTCGAGTTGAATCATTTGGATTAGGAAAACTGCAATTTAGTTTGGTAGAAATTTTCAAATCACGCCACAATTTTCTGTTACTTCCACCTAAATCGCTAACTGTGGCCACAACTTGAAAACCACTGCCTTCTAACTGGCAAATTATGTCTGTTAAGATTTCTTTTGTCATTGTCTGATCATATTTATAGCATACGGGCTGCTTCCACCTTGCAAACAAACCACGTGCAAAAACAACCTGCACTGCTTTATGAGGTCCAATTATTTGTTCTTCCCTACTGTCAAAAGAAACCTCCTCATTTAAATACATTTCATCAAATGCTAATACTGTTACACGATCTAACTCCGACATATTTGTAGCTCTCGCCTTCATTAATTTTAAGACATCATGAAGTACCCCTTCCTCAAGCGATAATTGTTTTACTGCCCATTTTCTCAGAGTTGACAAATCAGGTAACGGGTAATTTAATTTTGTTCTTAAGTATCGGTATGTTTTTAGACTTAGGTTTCGAAGTGTTATTGCAGTACCGTAATCTTCTACAGACCATTTCACCCTATACTTTTTATTCAAAAGAGCATCAATTTGCCCAATAGTGAAAAATGGTTTCAAAATTTCAGCCACTTTAGATTTAACTTCTGTTTGTCTAATGTTTTTCAATGAAATTACATCCTCATGTAATTTTCTTTTTTCTTCTTCATGTTTCCTGTTGGCAGCTGTCAATTCCTTAATCCTCGTTTTTAGAGAGTAATTCTTCTCTTCTAATTCTTAGTATTTGGCATTCCTCTGTGACAGTAGACTCAGTGGCTCCGCGATTTTCCATTGTTACATTAGTGCTGGATGCTCCTATTGCGCTGAAGTGAAAGAAAGTTAATAGGTACAGTAGCCTACATGCAATCAGGGGCGTATTTAGGCCTCGGCAGACTAAGCAGCTGTCTAGGACGGCAGATTTGAGGGAGCGACTTTTAAGCTATTACTGTTAATTTTTTATATGTTTTTTTTTTAATTTTATTCATAACTCTTTAAAGAGTACATGAACTTAAACGCACAATGAAAAGGATATGAATAACATTGGCAACAATCAGTTCAAATTATGTATTGTAATTAATGTCTAGTTAGGTTTATTAAAGAAAATGTACTCAACGCAATGAGCTGCGATCGCTGTCTGCAGTAAAGATGACGTCACACGCCTCGGCCGCTATCGCAACAGCATGCGCAGTCCCACACCTTTACTATGTTTCCACCATGACATAACTGGCTTCACATGGGTGAATGACGAAGTCAAGTACCTGGCATTAGTTAAAATAAATATATATACATATACAGGGACATCATTTTATTTTTACTTCAATTTTTACTGTACCTGAGTTTTGGAATGTACTTCGCTCCCACCCCTTCTACTAGTAAACTTCCAACCGTTCACGACACAGAGCCGAGGGCGCGTAAGCAGTACTGAGTTACTGAGTATAGTACGTTTCAGAAATATGTTCGCGTTTTCCAGTGACGAAAGAGTTTTCAATATTGAATCATATTTTCGTACGGGTACTGTCGTCCGTTTCCCTATGTTGCATCCCGGTTTCCCCCACCTGCTTCTGTTCGCCCCTTTGTAAAGTCTAGTAGCTGGACTATCTTAGCTCTTTTCTGAAAACATTAATTTCTGTTAGGAATTGGACGTCTACGTAATATTATTCAAGTGCTTAAAATAACTTAAATAAAAGGGCCTCCTTAAATAATTAACTGTCACGTGATTCCCCCCCGCTTTCTACAACCCTGCGACAAAACCACTTGAACGGACAGTAGAAAGCATTTCTGAGTGATTTTATCTTTTCGGATCGGGCAGGAGTGAAGATTGAATTTACAGTACGTAAGGTACTCTTTTATAGAGTAGGTACAGAATTATTTCAACATGAGTTACTCGTACGAAGGACGAAACTGGTAATTGGAATTAGGTACAATAGTCTATAGTGCGATAATATGCACAAAAGAACTGAAGCCTGTATCGAAATGAACGGCCACCATTTTCTAAAATGTGTTTAAATATCCATATTATAATTATTTTTCAATTTAGCTTCATTCTCTATATAGTACGCTAATGTGCTGTCACAGTGCAATATACACTGCATAATTAATACTTCCGAATGGATAGCTCAATTCGTGTGTAAAACACTAAGTGTTAATAAAGTACTGTATTTTGATTAAACAAAAACCTAATGAAAATTATCAAACTCAAAATTGCGACATTTCGTAGTTTACATAAATGGATGAACTACTTTTCTTCCCTCCTATACCTAGTAAAGTGATTTGTATTTTACGCCAGTATCATCGAACTCCGTCGTGGAACGGTGTTTCCTGTTTCAATCGTTAATAGAAAGGTATAGCCAGGTTAATATTAAAAATGTTAGTAAAAATAAAATGATGTCCCTGTATATATATACATATATATATATATATATATATATATATATATTATAATGTAACTTAATTCTCTTCTATATCATATCTAGACTTTTAATGAAACCCCTACTAAAGATCTCAAAAATTAATTTCACATGCTTCCATTTTCTTTCATTATAAAGTCTCTTTGGAAAATATACAGAGCTTGGCAAACAAGACGACTGTGATTTTTTGTTCGATCGCCGCTCGCCACCAGCCCCTCTGTTCTCTGGCGTACGGCATACTGACACGTTGTACGGATAAAACGTAAGGATTAAATTTTCAATCTTCGTAAAAAAAAGAACGTATTAATCTCGTTCCCATATCTTTTAAGATTTTCTGTGAGGTGTTTTTTTACACTATGATGTTATTGTTCAAAATGGATTTTCACATATGACTTTTTCGCTAAGAGATATGCAATGAATGAAGTAGTGTAACTAACCATGGTTATTTTACAATGGCCTCTTATGAGGATACCAACGAAATTGACCATTCCTTACCTATCAATTCCCGGCATTACCTGCGCCAAGTCTTGCTTGCCGCGCTCTGTAGAAACCAACGAGTTAGAAAGAGAAAGATATAGAGTAGTCATTGCGCCGCCATGTTTGAAGAAAATTGAACGACCGTCGGTAATGAACTTATGCGCCCAAAACAAAGTGGGCGTGGTGATAACTGACATTAGAATCGTCAGCTGTCTTAATTTCGTTTGCATAAATCAGTTAAACTGAAGTAGAAAAACCTAGTATTTCGTCAAATACGTGCTAGGAACTTAATCTAAACTTATGTACGCTAAATTTAAAACACTTGAGCTATTCCTAGAAGGAATGCTTAAAAGAATAACCTAAGCAAAATTGTCATGTAGTATGACAAGAAGTCCTAGCAAATATACTGAAGAAAATGTTAATATTCCTAGGTTCTTTTAAATGCGACCTGCAAGATTGCCTATAAAATGAACGAGTACGATTCGGATGATTTTATTAAATTGTTTTCTCAGTCTCTACACGTTGCAAAACTATTTACTATACCATAAGATATAGAATGAAAGTAGCCCCTATCTGTAGTAAACAACCTTTACCTCCAAGCTTGTAACTTGGGTGAAACATGACAAAACACGCTTTCAGTTTTTTTTTGTTACACTAGAATATAATTATTATCGAAATGTGAACGTGAGGCCAACAGCCGGCTGGTCTGTCTGAGCCTTTCAAGGGCTGTGGCACCACAGATAATTATTAGTGTATAACTGAGCACCCACGTACAATAATGGGATAAGTAGTTACGAAATATATTCATACTTACCCCATTATTGCACGTGGATGCTCAATTATGTTCTTTCATGTCCTTCCAGTCAAAATACTAACAACAATACGACCTACCCCAGAGTTTTGCGTTATTTTGGATGCGGGTGTCGAAATACAATTTTAATATTTGATTGCTATTACTAGGTTTGAAACGGAATTGTAGCGGTTTTATCCGTATTTAGTTTAACTTTATTACTAGTGAACCATTTATTTGATTAATGGTTTGTCTTCGAAATAGGCCTACTTCTTATAAGCTACAGCTCATCGTCTTCTTGTATAAGCAGTAAGGACAGAAGGAGCAGAAATAAAGGATTCCGGTGTCGAAATACAGTTTTAATATTGTATTGCTATTTGTTTTTCACTGGGTCTGAAACGGAATTGTATTGGTTTTATCCGTATTTAGTTTAAGTACATTACCAGTGAACCATTTATTTTGTTTATGCCGGGCGTTGTTACACATTTATGCATGAAAAAAAATGCTGCTAATTAACAAAACTATGGACTTAACTTCATAAAATTTACATGAAATATGATATATCAGTTGTCCTTTTCCTTTTGACATTGCAGTTATATGCAGCACACACAACAGACATGTTTTTTCTTCGTTTTTTTGTACGTCTTACCTCCGTTATACAACATTGTAAGCAGACGAATTTTTATAAAGGTGGGCGCTTAGCTCAGATCTGACGTGTTTCGCGGTGGCACCGCAAAGAGCGCTGTACAGGACAACATGGCCACTCTATAGTCTTCTCTTTCTAACTCGTTGGTAGAAACCAACGAGTTAGAAAGAGAAAGATATAGAATGGTCATTGCGCCGCCATGTTTGAAGAAAATTGAACGACCATCCGCCATGAACTTATGCGCCCAAAACAAAGTGGGCGTGGCAATAAGTGAATCGTCAGCTGCCAAATTTCGTTTGCATAAATCAGTTAAACTGAAGTGGAAAAACCCAATATTTCGTCAAATACGTGCTAGGAACTTAATCTAAACTTATGTACGCTAAATTAAAAACACTTGAGCTATTCCTAGAAGGAATGCTTAAAAGAATAACCTAAGCAAAATTGTCATGTAGTATGACAAGAAGTCCTAGCAAATATACTGAAGAAAATGTTAATATTCCTAGGTTCTTTAAATGCGACCTGCAAGATTGCCTATAAAATGAACGAGTATGATTCGGACGATTTTATTAAATTGTTTTCCCAGTCTCTACACGTTGCAAAACGATTTATTATACCATAAGACATGGAATGAAAGTAGGCCCTAACTGTAGTAAACAACCTTTACCTCCAAGCTTGTAACTTGGGTAAAACATGACCAAACACGCTTTCAGTTTTTTTTTTGTTACACTAGAATATAATTATTATCGAAATGTGAACGTGAGGCCAACAGCCGGCTGGTCTGTCTGAGCCTTCAAGGGCTGTGGCACCACAGATAATATTATTAGAGTATAATTGAGCACCCACGTACAATAATGGGGTAAGTAATTACGAAATATATTCATACTTACCCCATTATTGCACGTGGGTGCTCAATTATGTTCTTTCATGTCCTTCCAGTCAAAATACTAACAACAATACGACCTACCCCAGAGTTTTGCGTTATTTTGGATGCGAGTGTCGAAATACAATTTTAATATTTGATTGCTATTACTGGGTTTGAAACGGAATTGTAGCGGTTTTATCCGTATTTAGTTTAACTTTATTATTAGTGAACCATTTATTTCATTAATCGTTTGTCGTCGAAATAGGCCTACTTTTTATAAGCTACACCTCATCGTCTTCTTCTATAAGCAGTAAGGACAGAAGGAGCAGAAATAAAGGATGCCGGTGTCGAAATACAGTTTTAATATTGTATTGCTATTTCTTTTTCACTGGGTCTGAAACGGAATTGTATTGGTTTTATCCGTATTCAGTTTAAGTACATTACCAGTGAACCATTTATTTTGTTTATGCCGGGCGTTGTTACACATTTATGCATGAAAAAAAATGCTGCTAATTAACAAAACTATGGACTTAACTTCATAAAATTTACATGAAATATGATATATCAGTTGTCCTTTTCCTTTTGACATTGCAGTTATATGCAGCACACACAACAGACATGTTTTTTCTTCGTTTTTTTGTACGTCTTACCTCCGTTATACAACATTGTAAGCAGACGAATTTTTATAAAGGTGGGCGCTTAGCTCAGATCTGCCGTGTTTCGCGGTGGCACCGCAA
This sequence comes from Periplaneta americana, assembly GCF_040183065.1. NCBI lineage: Eukaryota > Metazoa > Arthropoda > Insecta > Blattodea > Blattidae > Periplaneta > Periplaneta americana. The sequence goes on along the minus strand of NC_091118.1, from coordinate 93,476,352 downwards.
AGAGCGCTGTACAGGACAACATGGCCACTCTATAGTCTTCTCTTTCTAACTCGTTGGTAGAAACCAACGAGTTAGAAAGAGAAAGATATAGAATGGTCATTGCGCCGCCATGTTTGAAGAAAATTGAACGACCATCCGCCATGAACTTATGCGCCCAAAACAAAGTGGGCGTGGCAATAAGTGAATCGTCAGCTGCCAAATTTCGTTTGCATAAATCAGTTAAACTGAAGTGGAAAAACCCAATATTTCGTCAAATACGTGCTAGGATCTTAATCTAAACTTATGTACGCTAAATTAAAAACACTTGAGCTATTCCTAGAAGGAATGCTTAAAAGAATAACCTAAGCAAAATTGTCATGTAGTATGACAAGAAGTCCTAGCAAATATACTGAAGAAAATGTTAATATTCCTAGGTTCTTTAAATGCGACCTGCAAGATTGCCTATAAAATGAACGAGTATGATTCGGATGATTTTATTAAATTGTTTTCCCAGTCTCTACACGTTGCAAAACGATTTATTATACCATAAGACATGGAATGAAAGTAGGCCCTAACTGTAGTAAACAACCTTTACCTCCAAGCTTGTAACTTGGGTAAAACATGACCAAACACGCTTTCAGTTTTTTTTTGTTACACTAGAATATAATTATTATCGAAATGTGAACGTGAGGCCAACAGCCGGCTGGTCTGTCTGAGCCTTCAAGGGCTGTGGCACCACAGATAATATTATTAGAGTATAATTGAGCACCCACGTACAATAATGGGGTAAGTAATTACGAAATATATTCATACTTACCCCATTATTGCACGTGGGTGCTCAATTATGTTCTTTCATGTCCTTCCAGTCAAAATACTAACAACAATACGACCTACCCCAGAGTTTTGCGTTATTTTGGATGCGAGTGTCGAAATACAATTTTAATATTTGATTGCTATTACTGGGTTTGAAACGGAATTGTAGCGGTTTTATCCGTATTTAGTTTAACTTTATTATTAGTGAACCATTTATTTGATTAATCGTTTGTCGTCGAAATAGGCCTACTTTTTATAAGCTACACCTCATCGTCTTCTTCTATAAGCAGTAAGGACAGAAGGAGCAGAAATAAAGGATGCCGGTGTCGAAATACAGTTTTAATATTGTATTGCTATTTGTTTTTCACTGGGTCTGAAACGGAATTGTATTGGTTTTATCCGTATTCAGTTTAAGTACATTACCAGTGAACCATTTATTTTGTTTATGCCGGGAGTTGTTACACATTTATGCATGAAAAAAAATGCTGCTAATTAACAAAACTATGGACTTAACTTCATAAAATTTACATGAAATATGACATATCAGTTGTCTTTTTCCTTTTGACATTGCACTTATATGCAGCACACACAACAGGCATGTTTTTTCTTCGTTTTTGTTGTAGTTCTTACCTCCGTTATACAACATTTTAAGCAGACGAATTTTTACAAAGGTGGGCGCTTAGTTCAGATCTGCCGTGTTTCGCGGTGGCACCGCAAAGAGCGCTGTACAGGACAACATGGCCACTCTATAGTCTTCTCTTTCTAACTCGTTGGTAGAAACATAGATTACATGTAGCATGAAAGACGTCGGAAGAAATATATTCTGAAGTATTGTACTGTGATATTGGGAAAACTGAGGTATTATAAGCAATAAAATTAAATTATTGTATGGTTAATAAATTAATCCTCCAAAAAGTGAATTACATTTAATATTTAGGCCGTGACAGTCTCAGAATCCAAGAAATAGATGTCAATAAAACATACAACATTAAGAAGATTTTGTGAGACAAATTATATTTTAAAATATTATTTAGTATGTACACAAAGAAACTTGACAACGAAGCATTACTGTTGGTAAATTATAAAGCGTTATATTATACCATTTGATCGACAAAGACTGACAAAGGAATATCGGTCAACCTCAGGATCATAAACGGAATTTGAATATCTCAGCAAGAACAATGCATGTAACCAATTCTAGAATGTATTTTAAATTATCGAATACGACAGAAAACAGCAAAGTTTAACATATATGTCAAAAGGAAATAAAGTGACATCAAAAACTTTTTCCTTGCATTTTTAACTATATCCTGATTGTACAGTACCTATGCAGTGTAAAATATTACCATGGCAATTAAAACTTACGATTACACAAAGCCTGCATGGTATAGTCAAAAAACCAAGGTACAATAAAAATGCATGGAAAAAGTTTTTGATATCACTGTATAAGTTTAAGAATGATTAATTTTGACCGTAACAGAGAGCTGTTCTGGAATATAGAATAATCGCGGCGATGATGATGATGATGATGATGATGATGATGATGATGATGATGGTATTCAAAACGTAACATGTCTTCCTCCCATTTAATTTTCTAATTTACTACTTTGATTTTTTATACGTGATATCACGGCATATGGTTAAGACAACGTATATTGTTTCTTAAATGTAGGAGTGACAAAGGCGTCACCTTCTTATGAAAATTATATGTTTTCTGCAAGAGATGTCCAAATGGGGTAGTTGTAATGAGGCTACAACAATTATGTGCGTTAAGGACGGCAAATATAAATAAAAAGCGTCTATTGACTCATTTCCGACAGGAGACACTCCCTTCTATAAGTAGTACCTATACTACAGAACAGAATCAGGTTTAGCAGTGTTGCCATTTCTCAGACAGAAATCTACATTCGTCAAAGAATTTTTTCTGAAATTTTAAGTTTCAGATTGACAAATCATACATGCACACAAATTCATTATTATCATTGCCACACCAATAGGCCTACTAAATAAATAACTTAATAATAATAATAATAATAATAATAATAATAATAATAATAATAATAATAATAATCTTACGCGAATATATTATAAGGTCCCTATCGGCAAACAAATGTACCTGTATGTCAAAAGTTCAGAAATTTTTGTAGTACCTCTTCCCTCTTGGTCCATAGTCCAAAATTTGTACTTGTACTTATTCATTCTTGTGACACTTGTATAAATTACTCTCATACAGAATTGGGAATCCTTTCTTCCGCATCTTTAGAATAGTTACATTGTTGCTTGTTACATGCTAAAGTGTGTCCCACTCGAAGGTAGCCCAGTTTGTTTAAAGAAAGTACAAGTACAAAAAAGTACAAAAGTATTATGAGGTGCTGAAAATGTCCTCCCTGAGCCTTAATGCACAACTGAACAAGACGTCGCATGTTTCTGCAGGTTGACATCCTTGACATATTTGTAACAGGAAATTAATGTTTGGGGCTACCTTCGAGTGGGACATCCGATATAACTTACAAATGATTTATAAACTGTTTTGTTTGTTGTTGTAATGTAAAGAGTTGTTTTGCGAATAAGTATGATATATTCAATACTTACTTATTTACTTACAAATGACATTTAAGGAACTCGCAAGTTCATTGCCGCCCTCACATAAGCCCGCCATCGGTCTCTAGGCTGTGCGAGATTAATCCACTCTCTATCATCATATCTCACCTCCCTCAAATCCATTTTAATATTATCTTCCCATCTACGTCTTGGCCTCCCAAATAACACTAAATATGCATTTCTGGATTCGCCCATACGTGCTACATGCCCTGCCAATCTCAAACGTCTGGATTTAATGTTCCTAATTATGTCAGGTGAGGAATACAATGCGTGCAGTTCTGCGTTGGGGAACTTTCTCCATTCTCCTGTAACTTCATCCCTCTTAGCCCCAAATATTTTCCTAAGAACCTTATTCTCAAACACCCTTAATCTATGTTCCTCTCTCAAAGTGAGAGTCCAAGTTTCACAACCATAAAGAACAACCGGTAATATAACTGTTTTATAAATTCTATCTTTCAGATTATTTGATAACAGATTAGATGACAAAAGCTTCTCAACTGAAATAACAGGCATTTCCCATATTTATTCTACGTTTAATTTCCTCCCGAGTGTCATTTATATTTGTTACTGTTGCTCCAAGATATTTGAATTTTTCCACCTCTTCGAAGGATAAATCTCCAATTTTTATGTTTCCATTTCGTACAAAATTCTGGTCACGAGACATAATCATATACTTTCTCTTTTCTGGATTTACTTCTAAACCTATCGCTTTACTTGCTTCAAGTAAAATTTTCGTGTTTTCTCTAATCGTTTGTGGATTTTCTCCTAATATATTCACGTCATCCGCATAGACAAGAAGCTGATGTAACCCGTTCAATTCCAAACCCTCTCTGGTATCCTAACTTTCCTAATGGCATATTCTAGAACGAAGTTAGAAAGTAAGGGTGATAATGCATCTCCTTGCTTTAGCCCGCAGTGAATTGGAAAAACATCAGATATAAATTGCCCTATAATGACTCTGCTGTACGTTTCACTGAGACACATTTTAATTAATCGAACTAGTTTCTTGGGAATACCAAATTCAATAAGAATATTATATAAAACTTCTCTCTTAACCGAGTCACATGCCTTTCTGAAATCTATGAATAACTGATGTACTGTACCCTTATACTCCCATTTTTCTCCAATATCTGTCGAATACAAAACAATCTTGTCAATGGTCGATCTATTACGCCTAAAACCGCACTGATGATCCCCAAAAATTTCATCTACGTACGGAGTCAATCTTCTCCAAAGAATATTGAACAAAATTTTGTATGACGTCAACAAAAGTGATATTCCTCGAAAGTTACCACAGTTAGTCTTGTCCCGCTTCTTGTTACCATTGTTCTGGTACAATTTCCTTTTCCCAAATAGCAAGTACAAGTTTATAAATTTCGTCAGATAATGCGCTTCCACCATCTTGTATTAATTCTGCTGAAATTTGATCGATACCTGGAGACTTATAATTTTTCAGATTTTCTATCGCAATTTCGACTTTCTGAAAGTGTGGGTTCGGGTATAAATGGTTCAACAGTTTGTATTTCAATTTCGTCCGGATCATTTCTGTTTGGCCTATGTACATTTAGTAGTTGCCAGAAATAGTTTTTCCATCTGTTCAGGATTGAATGAGAGTCTGCAAGCAAGTCACCATTCTTATCCTTGAACACGTTTACCCTTGCCTGATATCCGTTCTTAAATTACTTTATATCCTTATATAAATCTCGAATGTTTTTATTCTTATTATTTGTTTCTACCTCATTCAGGTTTTCCTTCAAGTAATCTCTCTTTTTATTTCTAAGTGTATGACTTGTTTCCTGTCTTTCATTAAAATAATTATCTTTATTCTCCTCAATTGGATCCTGTAAGAATTTCAATTTTGCCTGTTTTCTTCTTTTTACTACCATACAACAATCTTCATCCAACCACACTTTCTTTTTCTTTAGTTTCATAATAACCTATGCTCTGCTCAGCTGCAATTTTGATACTATCTCTGATATATTCCCACACGCTATTAACATCTAACTCTTTCTCAACTTCGTCGGAACTTCTTAAAGTGGCAAACCTATTCGAAATTTTGACCTGATAATGTTGCTTAGTTTCCTCGTCCTTTAATTTCAGAATACTGAATATACTAATATTAACTTGTTGCTCTACTCGCTTGGCTACTGATAGTCTTTCTCTTAATTCTCCAATTACCAAATAATGGTCAGAATTACAGTCAGCCCCCCTGAAAGTTCGAATGTCTATTATACTAGTATGTCTCCGTTTATCTATCAAGATGTGATCTATTTGGTTGTGTGTCAATCCATCTGGAGAAGTCCAAGTATATTTATGTATATCCTTATGGGGGAATGTTTTACTTTTGACAATTAAATTTTTTGATGTGGCAAAGTTGACTAACCTAACTCCATTGTCACTACTAGTTACGTGTAGACTCTCTTTTCCAATTGTTGGTTTAAAAATATCCTCCCGTCCTACTTTAGCACTGAAATCCCCCAATAAAACATTCATGTGATATCTGGATAACTGATCAGAAGTATGTTCCAATTCCTCATAGAAGCTATCCTTTATATGGTCGTCTTTCTCTTCTGTAGGGGCGTGAGCATTTATAATTATGATATCGCACCATCTACCCTTAAGTACTAAATACGATAACCTGTCACTGATAAATTCGACATCTTTACTGCTGATTTTATTCTTCTATGAACAAAGAATCCTGTTCCTAATTGGTGATTATTGTTTCCTTCCCCATAATATAACAAGTAATCTCCTATTTGTGATATGCCATTCCCATCTAACCTAACCTCTTGTACTCCCACGAAGTCTATTCTATATCTAGCTAGTTCTTTTACTACTAATGTTACCCCTCCTGTTCCAAGTACCAAGCCTCAAAACCTTATTCCTTTGCTGTGGTCGTGCCAGAGAATCAGTCCCATTCCGAGGCTTATTGTATGGATTCGTAACTAGCAGTTTTTTTACGGTGATGGGTTGTTAGCCCTTTGCCCAACCCCCATGCTGGAGGACCACCCCTTATCGGCTGTCCACGACTGCTTATTCAATATATTCGCAGCTATCCTCCATATCTGGAGGTCGTCTCCTCTATTCGCAACCTGAGGACGCGCCATGCCGTGGTGATAGGGACCCTTAATACATGGGCATATTCGATACCAAAGCGAATATTCATTATAGAGGAGTACATACATACCAGCTCTATCAAGGAAACACGGGAATTATTCAGGGACAAATATCCGCTTCGCCCAATACCAGCGAAAGGCGGAGTCAAAATTTGGTGCGAAAATGCGTACGACTGGATCTATTGCAAATGTAACAAGGAACAGAACGACTTCTGTCCGGACACCTTAACTTATGGCGAGAATTTAGAAAATGATGACTAGGAGTCCTCGAAAGTCCACCACGAAATTGGTTCAACAGGTCCACCTGAGTAGGAGAACTTGCTGACTTGTGTTGAAGGCTTTGAAACTCAAACCGTATCGAGTGACAGCTGTGCAACAACTTAATAAGCCCGATAAGAATAAACGTGTAAATTTATGCCGTTGGTTGTTGAATATGGTTACAGATGGTCGTTTGGACCCGTTTATTATGAGTGATGAGGCTTGGTTTCATCTATCGGGATATGTAAACTCCCAGAACTGCAGGTATTGGGCGTCAGAAAATCCTAACCTAGTGTACGAGCAACCCATACACGATCTAAAGATCGGTGCGTGGTGCGCTATGACTGCAAACGCATTACCGATCACTATTCTTCGACACCACAGCCAACTTGGATGAATACTTGACCTTCTTGGATGAAATTTATCCCCAACTAACAGAAGAGGAGCGTAATTACTGCTTCTTTCAACAAGATGGAGCAACATCTCACACATCTGAGAGATCTCTTACGCGTATTCATCAGATGTTAACTGAAGAGCGGATTGTAAGCAAAGGGTTGTGGCCACCGCTGTCACCAGATTTGTCAACATGTGACTTTTATTTATGGGGGTACTTAAAGGGGAACGTTTACGAGCAAATCCTCATATTAGTCATGAAGTGAAAGATAACATCAGGAATAACATCCGCACTATCACCCGTGAGAAATTGGCACGTGTCTATATGAATCTAGATGTTGGTGGAGGGCACTTTCAACTCCTAATATGAAGGTCAGTAGAGGACACATTAATTGTTTCATTGTATTCCATTTTTTTAAGTTTGTTTCAAATTAAATAAGATGACACGGGCCAGTTTTATTTGCCCAACTCTGTATTTATTAAATAGGACTATGTCGAGAACTGGTACGATTTTTAGTTATTCTATGATTCTGTTACATGGTCTGTTAGTGTCAGATAACAAACACATGTATCAAGCTGGTCTAATATATACAGGTTCAGTCACGAGGATTTACCGTGAGCCGAGCTCATGCATCAGTCAATCATTTACTAGACCATCTCGCCGACAGAGTTAATTTCATTATTGTATCGCCGATAGCGCCCTCTTTTCCTCCTAATTTTCTTATCAAAATTCCTATTAGCTGCCTAGTAGTTTCAAACAAATGCCGGGGAGAGAACCGAGTTTTCTTGTTTATGTTCAGTAGCAGAGCACTTCACTCTGGAGTTCACTCTCGACATGGAAGGTTGTTTCGAGATACAATGGATCAGTTAAGTTCACTCGGAACCATATGTCGGCTGGTTAGTTGTATTTAGCAAGTTTACATCGACTTCGGGATTTTATGTTCTACAATTAACTTCGGTTATGGGTGCAGTCGACATGTTTAAGGTTGTATTCATTGTATTATGGCCTAGCTAATTTTGCAGTACGAGCTGGTTCGGTATTTGTTGTATTTGACCACGATATATTTGTTAAATTGTTAATGAGAATATCCGCGAGTGGTAATATCTTGGTTGATGTATCAGATATTGCGGCATTGTAGTTTGGTTAGTTATGTCCCGTTCGTACATATTAAGTTACAGGAAGTGGAGTGATTTGAGGGTTTGATTTGCGTGAGTATTGAGATACGGAGTTATTGTGTATTTACGTTGTCTTTAAAATTTTCCGAGATAGCCCGCGCGGAATTGTGACTGATGCTTATCATCATATCGTGGAAAAGGTTGGACCGAATTCGTATACTTTGCTGCTTGTTCCACCCTTCATTTACGAATTGAGCATTGCCATTCTAGATTATTCGATTTACTAATCCGAGTGTATTGCGATCCTAATATATTTACGTGGCTACGCGAATTCTGAAGTATCATTGGTATACATATATACTCTTTTCTCTCTCTCTTTATTATGGGCATTGTAATAGTACAGAGATTTATGGTATTTATATATTGTATTTAAGAATTAAGCTTTAATTAATCATTTGTGTATTAATCTGGTGTGTGACTGTTTATTGTGCGTTATTTTCCCTGTGATGCAACGAGTTAATATCTGGAGCCTGTTGCTTGTCTTTTTGTGGGAATCATTGAAGTCTAATTGGGCATTTAATAAGGGTTGTGGAAACCGCTGGACAATGGGGTTAAAGTTTATATGTTGTTTGAGATGTTGTGACAATGTTCCAGCGGGGAAATATTTTATAGGTCATCAACCTGTTTGTGAACTTCCGATTAGACTGAATTATGAATTTAGAGATATATTGGGACACATTATTGAAAGTGTTGAAGGTTCTGGACTTTACTTATGGTTGTATTTCAGATTAATTTATTATATCATTTTTCGTTTCCATTTAACTTCATACTTTCTATGTTCGCTTCATCAAACTAATTATGTACTTGTTATTTATTATTTGTTAATTATATTTGTTATCATAAATTCGCACTATCTAATTTTTCTAAGTCTTCCACTGCGCATATCCCGATCATCCGATGCACCAGACTCCATCTGGCGAGTAACATCCTGGTATTCTCGAGTTTTGAGAAAGGTGTTGAAGAGAGGGAAGAGGAAAGTTATTATAGTAGTTATTATGATTATTATTATTCACCGCCCCTCTCAACCGCCACTTACGGAGCTTATTTTTGAAGACATTCTGAGCAAAAATATGTCATATAAACATGTGTCCTAATTTCAAAATTTTCAGAGTTACACTAATTTGAAGTTATAAGTAAAATACCTTTTTTCTTTAGTTTTAAGGCTAAACGAATATTATAAGTATAGAATGAACTATTCAGAAGTAATTTCTTTAATTAGGTAGTATTCTGAAGCTAAATATGTGTTATTACTTGCTTTGTACAGATTTTGTTTTTGATTTTTTAACTAAAAAGTACATTATTCTTATGCACTTATCACAAAAATTGTTACAATTCATACATCTCTAGGAACTTGATTCTTTAAAGTTTAATTATGCATCCTAATCTACAGTCTTGAAGAATTTATAATAGTGACATAATTTGTAACAATTGTGATAAATGCGTAACAAAAATGTAATTTGTAGTTAAAAATCGAAAAAAAAAAGAAAATCTGTACGAAGCAACTATGGAATTCACAAGACATTTTTAGCTTCAGAATACTAGCTAATTATGGAAATGATACATCTGAATAGGTCATGCTTTATCTGTAATATTCTTTTACCCTTAATACTAAAGAATAAAGGTATTTTACAAACAACTTCAAATTAATGAAATATGGAGATTAGGACATCTTTATGCGAATTTTTTGCTCAGAATGTCTTCGGAAATATGCTCCGTAAGTGGAGGTAAATCCTCGTGAATCACCCTGTATATATATTTATATAGACACACACGCACACACACATAGGACATACAACATATTCATCTTCTCTGCACTGTTTTATTCTCGACAAGTCTTGTTTTGGAAGTTTTCTTATATTGTTTTCATGCAACAGTGTTTGATATGTCAAGGTACTGTATAATCTCGTTTCTTTTTTACACTTCCTTAAGTTTAAAGTTATACTAAATATTCACAACATTCAATTAATTCGATCTGAAATTCTTTTTCATGTCCATAATGTTACTTGGCATAATCTATTCCAGGGATTCAAAAGTGAGCGCCAGTTGTGGCATAGGTAACAAGCCGAATTACGCCATTAATCCCTTCCATCAACCCAATGGGTCATTCACATAAGATACAGCGGGTTTATATTCACTTTCTAGTGATGGAATTCAACGCAATGTCGTTCGGAAAATAGAACTTTAAAGAGCAATGGGAAAATTAATATTTTTGTACTCAAAACAATAATAAAGCGCGTAAGAGTCCTGTGTTTGTTTCTACATACCGGTACGTATGCGAGCAAACATTCTCGCAAATGAACTTCAATAAGACCGACGATCGCTCTAAAGTCTAAATTGACAAATGCACATCCGATTTCTTTCCTCAGGTAGTATTGCCTAATATAACGAAACAGGTTAACAAAAAATAATGCAGAGATCTGGCGCACGTTGTAATTAAAACCAAGTTAATTACAGGAATGATTTTCCTTTATATTCACATGAGGAATTCCATATTTGTTTTAGTTTCTATTATGAGATCAATAGAGTCAATTTCATTTAAACTAGAATTTACGTAATTTTACACTTTCAAAAATGTAATGAATGATTTAATTTGTATATACGATCGTATTATACAAGTTTAAATACCGATAAAAGGATATGGTATTTAATCTGATTGTTTATAGCAATATGTTTGAAAGAGAGTACTTAAGTATTTTTATTCCTTATATGCTAAGACTCGAAATGTCCTTACAGTTCTGAATAGCAGTAGGAAGAATGTCAATCCTACGTGCTGGACGCCTTTGTTCCAAGTAAATACTCTCCGGTCGCATGAAAAGAGATATGATAGCCTTTGACAGGACTTTACTTATCGAATGATTCTGTTGCAGCTCATGGTGTGAGTTGAGAAATTATTCATTTCCTCGTGCAATTTCGATGCTGAAATCCAATGAGGATAAAAAAATTGTAATAAGTTATATGTTGTCTTGCGTTCATAAAGTTACAAAAATTATTTAAAATTTCAGTAATTAAATTTACGTAATCTATACACATTTCATTCTACTTCCTTTCCTTTCATATTCAATCGTTAGCGTTTTCATAATGTTAATCATATGCAACAATTACAGTTATGAAAAATATGAAATACATCATGAGTTTAATTTAAAGAAAAATACATCTTAGCTAAACTCTGTAAATTATTATCACTATTCGATTTATATTTTATTTAACTCGAACGTTTTAAATAATACGTCCATATTTCTGTCATTCATTCATTAGTGGGTAGAATAGGGCCTACATAGTGAGAACGCTAGTCATATATTGTATTAAAGATAGCAATTATAAATTACTGTTCTGGTCTACATAACTGTCTCAATCTTATAATATACTTTTGCGAGTATATTAAAAATTAGCGCAAGCCTATTCCTTCCCATTAGACTGCAAAAAGTCGCTGATAACAGAGGTCACTAGTGTTCATATTGAATGGACACCCAAAAACAGCCCATTTCTGGGCTATATAACTTTCCCAAAAATGTATTCAAGACACATACAATTCTGAGTAATGCAGGTCCAAATTGCAAATAATAATAATAATAATAATAATAATAATAATAATAATAATCATCATCATCATCATCATCATCACAGCCGGGAATCGAACACTGAGCACTTTTTTGGCAGGTTAACGAGCTATCATTCAACTATCAAGGAGATACGAAATGCATGAGTATAACGTTGAAGTTGGTTTTCAATCAACAAGCATTTACATAATGTACATATATATATATATCGCTATCTCGTGAAACTAACTGCATGAATGCGCCGTAGCTTACAGTAAGAACCTTTGTTAAATTATAACAGTGTGTTATTCTATTTTAACTGTAAACTTAACAGTTGAAGCATTTCTTCAACTACTGTTAGTACTAACAGGCTGTTAAAACCCATGTTAATTTAACTGCCCAATTTCATGCAGTTAAATTATTTAACTCTCTGTTAGCATAGAAGTATTCAATATGGCTCGTACATTAGATGCTGAACTTTTATATCTTGAGTATTTAGAAAATGATATCCATGAATACATAAACATACCGAATGATTTAGTGATTTGATAGAACAGAAGTTCTTATAAAGGTATAGGCTATTTTCTCCCAATCCTCACTTTTTGCTTTCAATGTAGATCCGTTTGTTGATTTATTATCGATAATTGATTTATACTGCGAAATTATTTCCAGCAGAAGGCTTCTCTCGAACGAAGAAAAATTTTATTAGTCCCACGATTTCTTTTCGTTCCAGTGTTTTTCATTTCACAACAGCAATACCAACACGTCATTCCACGCTACAGACGATGGAAAGAAGCATAAAATCAAACTTGAGAGAATAGAAAGACTTCTATTTTGAAATCAAACAACGGAAACAAGCGAGAATCGCAATTTTCAGAGTTCAGAAAACAGAATTGAGCCAGTACTTGGTTATAGGTTATGGTTAAACTCTAGAATCTGTGGTCCTAACAGACAGTTAACAAACAGAATGTTAAAATGTGAAATGTAAAGTTGAAGAAACGCACTATTTTTAACAGCAATATATACTTTTAACTTAAGTTAATTAACGCTATGTTAGATGTATTTTAACAAATGTTGAAGAAACCGGGCCTACAAGGTTCTTACTGTAAGCTAAGGCGTATTTTTACTTTAGTAGGTTATTTTACGACGCTTTATCAACAGCTTAGGTTATTTAGCGTCTGAATGAGATGGAGGTGATAATGCCGATGAAATGAGTCCGGGGTCCAACACCGAAAGTTATCCAGCATTTGCTCATATTGGGTTGAGGGAAAACCCCTACGGCGTATTCATGCAGTTGGTTTCACGAGATAGCGAATGATTTATAGTGGAGGTAAATGAGCTAGTAGAAGCTAGAAGAGTAGCGAGGGAGGGAAGCTTCTCAGTCCACTTTCTTCATCCCCTCACGCGCAGGTAGATTTCACGAGATAACAGCCTACAGCTTAACATCTTGAAATCTAAATATAGGCCTAGGCGCCGACTACGTGGTACTTCGAGGCTCAAGCACCCATGGATATATTTATTAGGAGTTTGAATTTTTGTGCTGAAATGAATTTCGATTTCAGTTTTCACCTTCGTGCCACGATGGGGTAAAAATAATTTTCACATACGGTATCATGCAATGTGGGAATATACGCCTTAAACTATCTAATTTACACAATAAAATTTAAAAAATTTTCGATAACTATGGATCGAGGTGTTTTTATTTTCTCCCCACCGTTCGAAGTGGGTATCGACTTGAATTATCTTATTACTTTCTTTTATTCCACAAACACTGTTGTTTTATTTTGCATGTATCATTTGTTGCGCTGACTTCACCTTTCTACACAGAGTTGCTATTCACTGATGAAATCATTGCAGCTGATTTATATCTTATTTATTGACAGCTGTTGAATCGGCTTCATACAGCCGTTGCACAGATCCGTACATGTTTAACTAATGAAATGCTTATATTAGTAGTAGGCCATAGTTATTCTTTAGCCCTGAGTAGCCCTACGTAAAGTATATTACTGAGTGTCGCGCAAATAAACAAAGGATATTGCGTCAATTGCGAGTGATATAGGTTGAATACGTTCGTCATCAAGTTTCCAAAATCCGGAAATTATGATGGAAAAGAGAAAGGAAACTCTATTAATTGCGAAAAGGAGGTTAAAGAACCAAAACCATTTGCAGAATCTTCGGATAAATAACTCAGCAAGAACATTCGGCGCCTATGATTATAAATCTTAATTATAATGCATGTTCTTGTATACTACGTCATCAGGATTAGTTTTAATTGTATTGTGCTTTATATGCATATTGACTTCATGTCTACAATAATTGTACAATTATTGTACCGTTAGGCTCCCATTAAAAAAAAAACACGGCCGGCCACTTCATGTTTCCGTGGCTGTACACAATTCACAACACAATACCCTCCACATTAAAATCCAGTTTATAATTAATAACCAAGCCGTTTTGTCCATCCGTTCGTCTTATAGAACTCTTTTGTTGTAGTATTTCTTTATTTTTCTCATTATTATCTTGGTTATCTCTTATTTCTTCTTCCATTTTAACAGAGTTCAATACACTTTTGGTAATCTGCTGTTTTACATTCTGTACACTTCCATAATATCAAATGTTTTTTCTGAATGTAGTTTTATCACTCAAACTATCGAATAACAGAAATATAATTTCTTCCTTTTTACATCCTCGGTAGTTTCTTTAAGTGAGACAGTTTAATTCGTTTCTCTACTTCCTTCAGTATGTTTATCAGTCACTCAATATATTTATCAAGTCGAAATTCATCTATGGGTATGTATCTCCTTTCTTCTGCTTCAGTAGAAATATATGCTAGTGTTTGAATTTAAAACTACCACTACCACTATCTATAAACTTAATTAGATTGCTTAGCCCATAATGTCTATTGTGAAAGGTATGGAAGGATATAAACGGAAGCAAAACATGTGAAAGAATATTCTTCTGCCACAGTTACCTACGTTGTGCAACAGTATAACATAAATCTCGGACATTGGTTTCTCTATAATTTTAAGTCCCCAAAAGTAAATTTACCCAACCTTTAAGGCGCTTAACCGAAATTATGTACATAACGGTGAGTCCTCAACATCCACTCGAAGAATTCGTACGTGCTAGAACATACAACTGGTTGCTGGTAGCTATGTGTAAATTTCACCACACGGACATTAAGAAATTCAACACATCATCACATTGAAATTTCTACTTTTGCAACGACAGAGACTATTCAGAGCCAAGTGATAAATCAGCAATTATGGAATGCAAACGGCAGAATAAATTTAAATACACGAAAAAGGTTACTCTATAGCTTTTTCATCATAAACTCCGATTCCTTTGATTTATGAGCTACTTTTATACGTGAGTCAATATCTTTGATTTTCAAATATCCGAGTTCAAATCCCGTTGAGAATCATATTTGTGGTGAATGAAGATTTATAGAATATCATTCAGCTACGTCAGAGGTTCCCAACCTTCCTCAGGTCGCGACATATTCGATCGAACGTCGTCGATCTAGTGACACACTACAATCGGTCTAAATACAGAGTGGTACACGAAATGCCATACACTGAAAGTAGCTTACAAAATTTTAATATATAAAATATTCCATAATAGTTAGTATTAAAATACTTATTAGAATGTTACTATGATGTACCAAAATACATATATTTCCGTGCAGGAATTCTGCATTACCATATGGTGAAGAATGGGTAGAACGGAGAAAAATTCTCTCCGGCACCGGGACTCGAACCCGGGGTTTCAGCTCTACGTGCTGACGCTTTATCCACTAAGCCACACCGAATTTCAGTTCCGATGATGGGTTGAATCCTTCTCAGTTTAAGTTTTACCTCTCTGTTTCCCCTATGGTGGCCTACTCTCATGCACTGTCACAAAATATGTGACAGTGGCACAATATACAAAAGTGCACTCATTACGAGTGACCAAGTGGTCGGGGTCCAACAGAACAAGGCGCCGTCTTGAATCACGAAGTGATTACTTACGCTTATCATATTACTATGATGTACGAAGTACATAGGCTATGATATTTCCATGCAGGAATTCTGCATTACCATATGGTGAAGAATAGGTAGAACGGAGAAAATTCTCTTCGGCACCGGGACTCGAACCCGGGTTTTCAGCTCTACGTGCTGACTCTTTATCCACTAAGCCATACCGGATTCGAGTTCCGATGCCGGATGTGCATGGCTAGCCAGTATGCAAGACATGTTCAATCTGTCCATGTTGTTAGTACACAGTATAACCTCTTTAAGACGAACCCTCATGTTTGAGACCATTTTATGACATTTCCTGTCAAACCTTGAAAAAAAGCCACGATGGCCACTCACAGTCGCAATACATTCTGTAGTTTCATGAAATAGGCTTTATTCATCATTTATCCCATAAGAAGAATTCACAGGGATTGTTACTGGGGCTATGTGACGGCTCCGTCTTGCACGAACCATCATGTCTCTACTCTCTAAAGAACTGTAATTCTGAATGGGAACGTGTGCACAAGTGCATTGAGTAGCTCTTCTGAGAAGAGAACGATGTGAGATATCCAACTCAGTAGAAGCAGTTCTGGTACATTTAGTGAAATTTCAAGATAAAGCCACTCTTACAGCCTCAATATTCTCTGGTGTATGGATTGTGGCGGCACAGAGTCTTTTTCTCTCCAAAACATTGTCATGTTTCAAAAATTGCGGCCAGTGTAAATCACTGTCTGCAGGGAGACTACCACGCACCAAAATAAATATGAAAACGTTCCTCAGTCCAGATTACACTCAGTTTTAGCGTAAAATAACACAGTTTTCACATTCTGTTCCAGCGTCAACGGCCCCTTGTACTCCTGTTTCACAAACTGAAGCAGGTGGCGCCACTTATTCGTAACACCAACAATTGTTGCCATATACCGAACCATGCATAAACAAATGCTAGTCGTCACAAAATTTGACAGTTCTGAATCCAACATTAATAAATTTATTAAACATTTTCAATGTATGACAACGTGCGTCACTCTGTATGATTATAACACAATACAGATACAAATATCTCCTACTACATCTAATACATTATTAATGTTTATAAAACAAAACAATTGGCAAAAAGAATAAATGTGTCCCCTTTATATGCAAGCAAGGCGCATGGATGCATGGAGATAAGAGCTTCATTCTTTCATGATCTTAGGCCGTGTCTCAAAGTTCAAGTCCATACTACACACTAGTGACTAGCAACTAGATGACTTGTAAACTACACACTAGGGAGCTTTGGAAATGTATGCTTGAAACATGGCTTTCTTCATAGACTATTTTTCTAAAAACCATGACATCACGGTGCAGCACTGAATTAAGAAGGCAGTGTCCTAATGCAGTTTCATTACGAATTATGTGGGAAAGATCAGGGCTTAATATATTACAATAATGTTTAAAACATTGTACAGAAGGTACTAACAATGTCAGTGTTCAAAGTTAACGTGTTATTCTACATTATATTTACATTATTTCACTTCCAAAGCATTTTCAGACTTCATAACCTCAATTGCTGATGAGGTATCCATGTTTGTTTAGTGAACA
Organism: Periplaneta americana; assembly: GCF_040183065.1. Taxonomy (NCBI): domain Eukaryota; kingdom Metazoa; phylum Arthropoda; class Insecta; order Blattodea; family Blattidae; genus Periplaneta; species Periplaneta americana. The sequence continues at coordinate 93,458,901 of NC_091118.1, read as the reverse complement.
AGTCCTCAATCAAGCAAGCATTTTCGTTTATTAGCTACTACGGACTTGATTGCTATGCACTATGTAGCTTTGGATCATAACTTTGACGTTATATCCGGCTATTTAGTCAACAATCTAGTTCAATTCAGCTGAAAATGTAGCTTTGAGACACGGCTTTAGCACCAGAATTTGATGCTATGGTCAAAACTACACTTCGACCAATAAAATGAAATGACTCGCACATTAATGTCAAGTCACAATATAAGAAGATCAAGTCCATTCCTGGTGTTCTCTACACAACTTGTCGATAAAATGATCTTATGAATGACAGACGCACACGTAAATAATCTGTTTCTCTTGATTTCACCATTTTTATGAAGGAAAGTGATGATTCACATAAATATGATTTTGAAAAAGTAGCAGAACCTTCATAGCTCTATTTCGTACTGCAGAAAACACGAATCGTGTATGAATTCAAAAGGAGGTTATGAAATTCTAAACAGTTTCTTTCCACTCCCTCCAAACTTCAAATTGTATGGCAGTTTAGCGTTCTTAAAGATGAAAAAGCACATTGGTATAACATTTATGAACGGATTACATACTCAAAACAATTACACTGATTCATTAAATTTTCTCTTGTAATGTTTTTATCTTCAAAACATTCATCTCCGATTAAATAATGCTACATGTGTATATTCTTCAGGTGGAATTAAAATGGGCACTCTACTTTTAATGCAAATCTTATAAGATTCCTTTGATTACATGGTAGAATCTAAAATATATTATTGTGAAGTGACTTGTACAAGAAGTAACAAATTTTAATAATAGTGAATTTAAAATATAAAAGAAAGATAAAATGTCTGCAGCACATCTACTGGGTTTTAGTGACACATTCTTGTGCCGTGATAAACCTATTGGGAATCCCTGAGCTAATCATAATTTCATAGTCTCATGAGTAGATCGCGGAACTTCATACAATTGCATGTTTTTATTGATATGGCATATTGAAAAAGTAAAAGTGGATCTTTGCCTATCAAGGATTTTACGTTCGAATGAAGACAACTTTATTTTCCATAAACGCTTATTTCGAGGATTTTCATTTTTAATGTAATAGTTTGAATATTTAAAGGCATGTATTACTATCTTTCCTTGTTTTGCCCGATTTATTATTTACTTTCGAAATTTCTAACTGATAAAAATAAGAATAATTTCCAAGAAATAAAAAAATTGTCAGAAATAAAATCAATAATTATTTCATTACTGTTGACATGAAATTGCTGCGACGACAGTGGGTACTTGTTCCTAATGTATAAGTTGGGTCGTTTTCCACTTTAACATAAGCCTAGCTCTGTGTACATACTAGCCGTGTAAATGTACCTAACGTTTCAGGCACCAGGGCGAAAATACGCGTCGTCTAAATGTCATTCACACTTTTATCACTTTTATTCTGATTTCGTAGAACCGAAAATGAACGTATTTAGACACCTGCGACAATAAAGTCATGTATTGTTGAAGTCATGGAACTGCTGCGAAGACAATGCTGCTAGTGCGCTCTGATTTCATAGAAACAAAACTGAATGTATTTAAATATCTGCGACAATGAAGTCTCGTGAAGTGTAACTCTTCATTTCAACAAGTTTTACTGCACAATCAGGCGAAAAACCAGTACATGACCGAAAATTTTAAATTATGGTTTATTTAACGACGCTCGCAACTGCAGAGGTTATATCAGCGTCTCCGGTGTGCCGGAATTTTGTCCCGCAGGAATTCTTTTACATGCCAGTAAATCTACTGACACAAGTCTGTCGCATTTAAATGCCATCGACCTGGGCCGGGATCGAACCCGCAACCTCGAGCATAGAAGGCCAGCGATATACCAAGTACGCTACCGAGGCCGACTACATGATCGATCTGCTTACAAGTTTAACTGCCGACATGCCGAAATAAGAAAGTAGCAGAAAAGATTTATTGAGGAAATGAATTTCTGAAAACAAAATGTTTTTCTACTGATGTGAAAATCGTATCCTGTGTAATAGGACTTCTTAACATTTATTACTTACTTTAAATTATTTTCACTTACATCGTATTATTAAACCTCTCAAATGTATTTTTTACTGCATACATTTCAATTTTAGCGCATATTTCAACAGTTTTTACTGTATAATTACATTCATATTTTCAGGTTTTAAATGCACGAAGTTCCCCGGTCTACTCATCAATGTAGAAGACTTTTCTACATTCATCTACTACGCATACACTTTAGGAATTTTTTATGTACGCATTTCTTATTATTAACAATAATTAATTGCTTAACTTATCTTTTCAACTATGAAATACATTCAGAAATTATATCATAATATAATGAGCCCTAGTTTTGCTGTTCATCACAAAAGTCACAGGAATTTCTCGAGACCGATGATAACATTGTAGTTAGTCCCACTGATGACATCTTTGAAAACCGTCACAAAGATTTAATGGTCTAGTCTAGTAATGTCAATAACAAAGACGACTCAGATCGAAGAAAAACCTAAAAGACAACCGCAATCTCATACTCTTGCAAAGGGTCTACGAAACCATATGAAATATCTGTGTGAGTGAGCTTCAAGCCAGGTGGCCATTTTTCTGACTTCAGAGTATACTGTTGTAGTCTACAGTAGCCTCGCTTATAATTTTTCCACTTGTTTATAAAGCAATACCGCCTTGACCGTTGGGTCTTTGTTAAGGTGTGTGTCGACATCCCCTCTCCAACCCATAACTTTTCGCCTCTTGATCTCAAAGACGACCCACAAAACGACCTTCTATGTAGGCCTACACTATGGAAATTGATAATTATGAAGTGGAAAATAAAAAAGGGGACATAGAACGAATAAGGAGATGAGAGGCTAATCAACCACCACGAAGCACAGAGGCAGATCTCGTCTTGGTAGACCATTGCAAGTGTCATCTTTTAAATCAGAGTAACAAGCCTCAGACTGCAGTTGCGATCCTTTGGGCTTTGAGCCCCTCCTTCATTAAAAAAAAGTCGAGCCATTCGTTCAGGAGTTGAAATTCAAACCACGATTACTGTGAATTCGGCGAAATAAATACTTTAATTTCAAAGAGAAAATAAAATTTTATGTGAAGAACAAGCACATCTATAGTCCACTTCCACTGTAGCTCACTCAGTGTTGCTACCTTGCATTTATTAAATTTACCTCTCTCGCTATCGAAATTTCTTCTCCCACGTAAAGTTTCCTCCGTCTCCGTTGAACATTTATTTATTGAACATTATTCGTGAATATAAAACAAAATATTGATTTTGGAAATATATACAATACACTGAGAATGATGCTGAAACTCATCAGGAAGAGGAAAAGGAATTGGTTGGGTCACTGGGTAAGAAGAAATTGTCTACTGAAGGATGCACTGGAAGGAATGGTGAACGGGAGAAGAGTTCGGGGTAGAATAAAATATCAGATGATAGTCGACATTAAGATATATGGATCATATGAGGAAACATAGAGGAAGGCAGAAAATAGGAAAGATTGGAGAAAGCTCGGTTTGCAGTGAAAGACCTGCCCTTGGGCAGAACACTAAATGAAAGATTGAATGCAATACACTATGCATATAATTCCCGTAGTAAAAACTCCTTTTTTAATCACCTATGAAACAACACTGCAATTTAGGGTGAGTCAAAAAATGATATTTTCTTTTTACGAATTTCGAAAATATTTAGTGCCAAAAAGTTACATTACTGTCTGATGAACACACATACAAACAATTTTGGAAATAAAATTATTTTTAGCCAAAGTGCACTGGGCTTAAATATATTAGATTTATAATCTTCCCCTTAAAATCCTCGTATTTATTTTTCAGCTTTTTACTTGATGCAGACTGTAAATAATTAACTGTAACTATTATGATAAGGGTGGTATGAAAACAATAAATTTTGTAGTCATCGCTAAGGCCGTAACTTGCCAGCGCACTGGAAATGCGTCCCATATGGTTCTTCCTTCGATCTCTGCTCACCATCTAGTTCAATTCCCGAGACACACTGTGCACTGTTACTTATCAGTGTTTACAGACGGAGGAAACAAACCATCGCTATTAGTACAAGCACGACAAAAGTCTTCAGTACAAACAAGTTTCGAGTACGATTCAGTTACAAAGTGTGTTTCAAAATGCCGAATCAAACAGACAGTGTCTCCAGCAAAGTGGTTAATGTTATGTAAAGATATGGCGAGCATCTGGATACTAGATACTCTTATGTGTAAACTTTGCAAAACTTCAATTTCATGCAAACGAATATAATATACTGTAGTGTTACACAATAACGTAAACACAGAAAAACACAAGAGCGCTCTTGAATGGGTGCAATAAAATGAAAAGTAAGGGACCGAACATCACACTAATAGTTTTATTCAAATGTGTGTGAGCCATTTGTGTCTACCAATATCCCGTTAAAGTCAGCACTCGCTGAAATGAGTAACGGGTAAAGAGTGTATCGGAATATGCACCGTCGTGCAGAAGGGAGAGAAAGAAAACATACTCACCAGCAGCCACGGATGCATGCTAGTGCACCTCTTATCGGAGGGTAAGAGACACTAGCCCCATAGAGTGCACTGTGCTGATGACCGCTAATCTAAAAAAACTGCTGAACGGGAAATTGCGAGAATTTTTAGTAAATATACCCAAAGTTCAATGATAAATGCATTAATGATATCAGGGAAAACATTAACAAGAACAATACATTATGGATTCCAGAGGACGGCACGTGGCAAATGTGATCGGTGGGGCTACGGACGTAGACATCCCTAAAGACCCCACATACGTATGTGTCAGGAAGTATGTCAAGTGAATTCCTCTACAATTTTTTCGTTATTTCATAGTGCCTTGCAATTGCTATTATTTTCAGGTGTACAATACAACAAAGTACTAATGTTCGTACTTGCCTCGCTCACGTCTGTCACAGAATTGTAGAAGAAGTACGATTTCATATTCCAGACGTTCACCAGCTGATTTCCAATGTGAAGAATGTGTTTGTAAAGTCACCTTCTAGTGTCATCACTTAAAAAAACAATGTCCTGGTGTCCCTCTGCCTCCATCTCCTGTACTTACGCGATGGGGTTATCATTGCGACAACTTCGCTATCTTCAAAAAGTGAAAAAATCCTTTAACAATGACGACGCAGCTTCAATAAGTGTGTGACGAAATCTTCTGAGTGACCCAGTCATGGAAATTAAGTTAAAAAAAAAAAAAACATTAAATCAAATTATGGATTCCCGCCTTCTTCCGTTGAATGCTTAGAAAAATCAGGAGAAAACTAGTCAGTCAAATTGCACATATGAAAGCACATAAATTTAATAGCGTGAAAGATGAAAAAGGGAAATTTGTACAAAAGAAAATTAAAACAATATTGAACAAACACTATGAAAACAGTGCTCTGCATAGGATTTCTAATGTTATTTCTGGTCAGGAATGTGCATTACTTGAACTCAATTTAGATATTACTAGTGGCTAGTGCAGCAAATGCTGCAAAGTAAGTCCATTAGATGTTCAAATAAAGATTTTTCAGATTTATTTTCAATGAAGAATACCAGACATTTTGAAAGTTATTTGCTTCCATAATAATAAAACATACTCCCTCTGAATGGTTTTTTTATGCCAAATACTTTTTCTTGAACCTATCCACCTTCAGGTTTTGAGTTTCAACGCGAAAACGCAAGTAACAATGTCAGGACGATCAGTGGTTTTTCATGTGGGAGTAAAGCAATAGCCCAGGTCATTGTGGATTGTAGGGGAAAATTAAAAAAAAGTCAGGTTTGATCTGCTTTCGAACAATACACATAGCATCTTGGTATAGCTGATGCATGGCGAGCTTGAACTGTAGAGGGTGAAATCATTTTATCCTGCCAAGAGATCTTGCTGAAATGATCGGAAGCCTACAAAATTTTCTAGGCCTCTTATTTTATCAGTAAGTAATACCTTTTGGTCTTTCCTTAGGAACTGCAATTTTTGCGCTCTCTTGAACCATTACTGAAGAGAATGACGCATATAAATATCTACACCACACCCCCCATTAAATATATGAAAAAGACCCAACTCCACTTGATTAATGACTATAAAAATATTTCATTTTTAATAACAATATTATTATTTTACGTAAGCTTTTAGTTTATATATATATATATATATATATATATATATATATATATATATATAGCCGCCACTCAGTAAATTATAGAAATGAAGATCTAATTTCAGATATTCTCTACACCTACTTAAATAACCCAAAAACGTTTCACTTTCATATCGTCAAAATAGCATTAATATGTATAATTAATGAAAAATAGTCATATCATGGCATTAAACATAATATTTAATTTCTAATGGTAATAATGTCATCAAACCACCTCAAGTTTCGTATATTTTAATATCCAAAACACAGCTATAAGCCTACTTAGAAAATTACACATCGCAGAATCAGACCTGTAAATTGTATTATTTTTAGTAAGCCTTGAAGTTTTTAATAACCAATTGAATTTGAGCTCTAAATATATCAGCAATTCTGCAGGTCATGGCCTTCGTGTAATAGCCTATTGTTATTGTAGTGTATGTTTTGTTTTATTCTGAAATGCAATTAGTTCTCAAAAGTGACGAAAAATGGATTTTGGAAAATAGGAAATTTATATAGGAAAACTAACGCTTCACTGAAATTTACTATTTTTCTGAAAATCCTTGGATGCCAGGCTTCAAAATGACGTTTCATTCATTAAAATCCGTTCAGCCGTTTTCCCGTAATTTCAATTACCAGTTCAAATTATATATATATATATATATATATATATATATATATATATATACATATAGATTTATTGTTTTAATGTGTACATTTTTTGTTATACTGTTCGAAGAGACAAAAAAAGTTTTGTAATAATAGAGTAGTTAATTTTGAAGTGTTCACGAAATTAGAAGTCAGTATGACACCCGCCAAAATCAAACGAATAGAAAAAATTTTCACGAATTGTTTTAATTAAACAAATGTGTTATTTTTAATCCTATTGTTTTAGCACATTTCGACTTAAGCAGTGTGCAAAGCATATTAAATATCTATTTACTATGATCGAAAAAGAATTATTGGTCTTGTTGCATTCTATTGGTAAAAAACTGTACGTTCTTGTACTTTCTTAATTTCGTTTGCCAGAGAGATTCAATTAATTTTCCTTAAGTAATAGATATTCTATATTTTTCTAAATAAAATATAAATTCCTACGAATAAATGCCTTGTACAAGTACAGACAGGTTTATTTCTACTACTACGATGCTGTAAATAAATCAGATGGGACACAATTTATTTATTGAGATTCTTTAAATAATGAAGTTATTCCTGATCAGTGGCGTATACTGGTTTAAGGGTCTGGGCTACCACTGACCCTATTATTACACAAAATATATTTTAAAAACCCTATAATAAAATTCCTTACCTATTTATATGTGAATTCCAGACGTCTTGATTGGGACGAAAATACTTTGATGACTTCGTCATTGAAATTACAGTTGGGCCGCTTGCGAAGTTTCTGTAGAAATGACTTTTCAATTGACATCAGTGCCAAGCCGGATAAACGTTCTTGTGTATGAGTTGATCTACAGTAGGATTTTATTCTCTTCAACGCAGAAAATGTTCTTTCTACCGATGCTGACGTAGCTGGTATTGTCACAATTAATGTTGCCAATTTAATGACTTCAGGAATAACTTGGTTCAGCTGGTTTTCATATATGGCAGATAATATTTCATGGATAGGTTTGTTCGAAAAATTAAAGACTTCTGCTGAATATATTACACTTAATTCATTTTTCAAACGTACTTGATCAAAGTGACTGTTATAGGACTGAAATAATTTGTTTAGTGCCTCATTCGGGAAGTTTTCTCTATAAGCAGAAAATTTTTGAGAATCTAGAAGATGTGTGAACTGAAGCTTTCCATAATCAGAAAATCTGTCAGTAATTTCCATGTGCATACGATGTAGTATGCTGTAGTACAGCTGCCTGTATTTCAATTCATCATCTCCTTTTCTTCGCTTTAATGGTGGTTCCATTGTATTGGCTGAAGAATTTTCATTTTTCATATTACTCCATATGGACGGAAACCCACTACGTCTGAACTCGGATATAGTATGTTTTAACTTTGATACCTCCTGCAAGCAGTATGCTATGTCTAGACTTTTTGTCTGAAGAATATTGTAGAGCACATCTGTATGTGCGAACACTCTAGCATAGACTTCAAGAAGAAATATACTCTGAAACTGTGTGAAAAAATACAAATATCCTTGAGCCTGCACAATTACATCATCATCCCAGTTTTCTTCAGAGTCATTATAAATGATATTTTCAAAGAAAGCAGTCAGTTGTTCTCTGTATTACTTTACTGTATTTACAAGCCGAGATGTAAAATTCCATCTAGTTGGTGCTACTTTTGGGAGTTTCTTTTTCATAAATTCCTTGAGTTTTTCTGATCTTTTAGGAGATGATGAGAAAAATGCAGCTAAACCCGACATTGTATTCTGCTATAACACCTTCCACATCCTGAAACAAAGCAGCAGCAGTTTTGCCCGAACTGACATTTGTGAATCCTATAAACCGTTCTTGAACATTGGCAGTACTGTCGACGTATCTTAAAACAGTGGACAATTGACTCTGATTAGAGCAGTCACTTGTTTCATCAACAACAATGGCCGCAAAAGGTGCTTCTTCTATTTCAGATTTTATGTTCTTTATCATAACCCCACTTATAGCAAATATTAAGTCATTCTGAATTGCGGGAGAAGTACCATGGAATACTGTTGAACTCTCAAGATGATTGGCCAGTAAATGGTCAAATTCACTTAAGGAACTTAAATATTCAATATAATTTCCTCTATTGTCTGATTCCACACTCTCATTATGACCCCGAAAAGCCAATTCTTGTTTTCCTAGAAAGCAGACTGCGTTAATAGGACGCAGTAAAAATCTCCCGATTTTTTTTCACAAGAGCATTGTGTTGGTTGTTGCTTATCTAGCTGTAAATCAATTCTTGTCTTCCCAAAGTTTGCAAAGTTCATGCTACTATAAATATGAGCTTTTGATTTGTCGTATTCTAGGACTGCCGTTCGAAGGGAGTTCATATTAGAAAACCCCTCTTTTGACCACACATTAGTTTCGCGGCTAAATAACAAACATGGCCAGCAAAATATTTTAGACAGTTTAGAACTACCACACAACCAATTCCACTTACCATATGATGTTGGAGTGAAATGGTGTGTGTACTCAAGCTGTTTTTCTTTTACGTCCATGGACAAATTTAACTCAGGAGTTGGTCTTTCCATTTTCACAATTTCAACTTTCTCGTATGTACGACGGTTAAAAGGCACTTTTAATAAACATTCTATTACACAGTCATTTTCAACACAAACCTCTCCAGAAACTTGTTCTGCCATATTTTTCACAATATCACTTAATTGGGAAATTAAAAACTTAATAATTCACAATTAATATAACTCTTAGACACTCGAACAAATCACAAATTTAAAATACTGCACTGCAAGAACACAATCACATTAATGAGCTAGCGTACTAAGCATATTGTTGCTTCGCGCCTTCCAAGAAACCGATCACGAGAGCGGCAACTCACCCACCTACAGTGCACGATGGAAACTTGATGGAGCGGGGGGACGGGGAGTTGTGCGACGTGAGCGGAACGGTCACAGGCTACCCTTCGCGGCAGCGGTTTCTCCAGTGATGCCGCCTTGACAACTTGTTTCTTTTCGAGAGCAGAGAGCGCATATAAATCTAACAGTTACTTTAATTTTAATTACTGTGGTAAAACTAATACGGTAATACAAAATTATTACATTATGTTATATTATAAACTTTTTCTTTTGTAATTTCCTTGGGCTACCGCCGGTAGTCCGCAAAATACGCCCCTGTTCCTGATACCTGTCACGTACAGTATGACCCACCGCCACAATCGTTCAATCCTTGCTCAGCACGACGCTCGCAACTGCAGAGGTTATATCAGCGTCGGCGGATGTGCCGGAATTTTGTCCCGCAGGAATTCTTTTACATGCCAATAAATCTACTGACATGAGCCTGTCGCATTTAAGCATACTTAAGTGCCATCGACCTGGCCCGGGATCGAACCCGCAACCTTGTGCATAGAAGGCCAGCGCTATACCAACTCACCAACAAGGTCGACCCCTCCACCGTCCTCGGTACGAAATACGTATGTAAAATCATTGTATGTAGTGTTTCCTTCACAGCCCGGGACAAGTACTTAAATATCTGATACATTTTCTTCATACTTTTGAACCCTATTAGATGAATTCTTTTTTCGTCAGTTAACTATGCATATTTAAGGTCCTATCTAGCTTCGGTCCAGAACAAATCTTTGCTAAAAAAGAAAAAGAAAACTCAACAATCAACGGAGATGAAGGCAAGGAAGTTAGCCCAAATCGTGATAGCTGCAATAAAGAACCTACAGCAGCCCGGCGGTTCTACCCTTCGCAATATAGCAGAGTAGTTCCTACATCTCGGCATTCTTCCTTACAGTTGGGAGCACGCTGATGCGGCAGTTAGTGACAACACTCAACACTGAAACGACGCGTCATGTACGGTATACTGAGGATTATGAACGGCCGCCGGTACCAGCTCCTCGAGTATCTATCTTAAGATAGATCCTCGAGGAGTTGGTACCGGCCGTTCATTATCAATATCAGGTATTTAAGTACTTGTCCCGGACTGTCAAGGAAACACTACATACAATGATTTTAAACAGTCTTGAACAGTGTGCATTCCTCAATCAACGGATGTAGGTATAAAGAATTACTAGTGGCTTGTGCTTTGGTCTTGGACTCTCACTCTGAGAGAGGAACATAGGTTAAGGGTGTTTGAGAATAAGGTGCTTAGGAAAATATTTGGGGCTAAGCGGGATGAAGTTACAGGAGAATGGAGAAAGTTACACAACGCAGAACTGCACGCATTGTATTCTTCACCTGACATAATTAGGAACATTAAATCCAGACGTTTGAGATGGGCAGGGCATGTAGCACGTATGGGCGAATCCAGAAATGCATATAGAGTGTTAGTTAGGAGACCGGAGGGAAAAAGACCTTTGGGGAGGCCGAGACGTAGATGGGAAGATAATATTAAAATGGATTTGAGGGAGGTGGGATATGATGATAGAGACTGGATTAATCTTGCACAGGATAGGAACCGATGGCGGGCTTATGTGAGGGCGGCAATGAACCTTCGGGTTCCTTAAAAGCCATTTGTAAGTAAGTAAGTGGCTTGTGCAGCAAATGCTGCAAACTAAGTTCATTAAAATTTCAAATTTATGTCCATCTACAGAAACTACACTTTCCAATGGTGAAATAATAATTAATTATACAAATCGGTTAATTTAGCTTCCGATATTACTTCATACAAACACAGAAACATTGTCTGTAGGCTAAGTTTAATAGCTTTCGATTGTTGCTGTCCAAGGCTCCTTTTTCGATTGTTGTTGTCCAAAGCCCCTTATAGACGAAGTCATTTGTTATTTCATTGCACCGTCTTAGATGGCGTTATTTTAATTTTAAAACTCATTTATCTCATTAAATATCAGTCCTATCAAAATTTTGTAAAGAATAAAACTTATCGGAAATCATTTTAAAGAAACTTTTGTTATGTAACATTTTTCACAAATATCAATAATAAGCGAGATATTTCGATTCATTTAATTCAGGCCCCCTTATAACCCCCCTTTTAAATAAAGTATTTTGAATGCCACATAGCCTAAAATCTAAGTTACAACGAACTTAATTTATATTACAATTTTCATATAAATCGGTTCAGCCATTATCGCGTGAAAAGGTAACAAACATACAGACAGACATACAAACAAAAATTTCAAAAATGCGATTTTCGGTTTCAGGGTGGTTAATTATGTTAGGACCAATTATTTTTGGAAAATCGAAAATTACCAGAAAAATTTCGGCTACAGATTTATTATTAGTATAGATGAAGAATACCAGACATTTTGGAAGTTATTTGCTTCCATAATAATGAAACACACCCTTCTGAATGGTTTTCTTTATGTTAAATACTTTTTAGTGAACATCTTCAGTTTTTGAGTTTCAATGCTAAAACGCAAGTAACAATGCCAGGACGATCAGTCGGTTTTTTATGTGGGCGTGAAGCAGTAGCTATTTCAGGTCATTGCGGATTGTAGGTGAGAGTTAAGAAAATATCAGGTTTGCCATGCTTCCCAGCAATAGACATAGCGACTTAGTATAGCTGCTGCATGTTTCGTGAACTACCTTGAAATGTAGAGGGTAGAATCAATTTATGACACTATAACATTTTGTAGGCCTCTTATTTTATTAGTAAGTAATACCATCGCACCTCCTCATACTCATCCTCTTTCACAATAGCCCTGCCAAGACTCTGGAATTCGTTACCTGCTAGCATCAGGGACTGTCGAAATAAAATTCAATTCAAACGCAAACTTACTAGGCACTTGGCCAGTAATTGAGACTCGTTCAGACATGGTTTCTTGTAAATAGTTCTCTTAATCTATCACAAAATAGTTCAATATCCGGCAATTTCATTACTACAGATTTTTGTTATTGTACGTTTAATTTGTAATTCAGTAAATACAAAAATATTCTTTGTTCTTAACTTCTATGATAAAATGTCTAGCTTTCATTGATCAGGTAATCTTGTCGTACTTTAATTTTTATTGTAACTGTAATTGTAAATTTAATGTTAATTGTAATTTTATTGTTCATATTATAGTTGTAATCCCCTAGTAGAGAGGCAGAGAAGGCCTGACGGCCTTATGTCTACCAGGTTAAATAAATAAATACTAAATAAATAACTTTTGATCTTTCCTTAGGCATTATAATATTTGCGCTTCCTCCAGACAATACTGAAGAGAATCACACACATATAAATATCTATATCACTTACTTACAAAAATGGCTTTTAAGGAACCCAAAGGTTCATTGCCGCCCTCACATAAGCCTACTATCGGTCCCTATCCTGAGCAAAATTAATAAAGTCTCTACCATCATATCCCACCTCTCTCAAATCCATTTTAATATTATCCTCCCATCTATGTCTACCTCCCTGAAGGTCTTTTCCCTTCAGATCTTCCAACTAACACTCTACATCCATTTCTAGATTAACCCATACGTGCTACATGCGCTGCCATCTCAAACGTCTGGATTTAATGTTACTAATTACGTTAGGCGAAGAATGCAATGCGTGTAGTTCTGCGTTGTGTAACTTTCTCCATTTTCCTATAACTTCATCTCTCTTCGCCCCAAATATTTTCCTAAGCATCTTATTTTTGAACACCCTTAATCTCTCTTCCTCTGTCAAATTGAGAGTCCAAGTTTCACAACCATTAAGAACCGGTTTTATAAATTCTAACTTTCAGCTTTAAATATCTACACCACACCGCCATTAAATACATGGAAAATACCCATAGCACTTGATTAATAACTATAAAAATATTTCGTTTTTAATAACAATATTGTTATCTTATGTAAGTTTTGTATAGACTACTATATAGCCGTCACTCAGTAAATATTATAGAAATGAAGATCTAACTTCAGATATTTTCTACGCCTACTTATATAACCCCAAAAGGTTTCACTTTCATATCAGCATTAATCTGTATAATTAGTGACAATACTCACATCATGGCATTCAGTATAATAATATTTAATTTTTAATGGTAATAATGTCATCAAACATTCTTAAGTCTTGTAGTTTTTAATATCCAATACACAGACAGTTGTACTCAGAAAATTACACACCAGAGAATCTGACCTGTAAATTCTTTTTAGTAAGTCTTGAAGTTTTTAATAACCAATATTACAGAAACGTTCTGACCGACATACTGGCATTACGATGTCAGAGAATCTGAGCCATCTGAACTCTATATATGTCAGCAATCCTACAGGTCATGGCCTTCGTGTGATATTGTTTATTGTAGTGTGTCTGTGTTTTGTTTTATTCTAAAAAGCCATTATTTCTCAAAACTGACGACAGATGGATTTTGGATGATGTAGGAAAATTGACATTTCACTGAAAACTACTATTTTTCTGAAAAACTTTGGGTTCCAAGCTTCAAAATGAGGGGTCATTTATTAAAATTCGTTCAGCCGTTTTCCCGTAATTTCCATTACCAGTTCAAATTATAGGGCTATATATAGATGTGAAAGCTTCACATATGCACCCATTGTTTCAGCCGACATGGATCGAAGCTTTCCAGCATACGAAAGTGTTGTATCTGATGACCGGCAGTCATTTTTGTTTCAAAATATACTTTAAATATGTGGCTTGTTGTATACTAAATTCAAAGTAACAAGAATAAAGTGTGTCAAAATGAAATTGTCATTTTCAGTTGTTATTAAGTGTCTCTTTTTAATGACATCCAAAAGAGTATTGCGTATTCTTTCTCTTATATAAGCTGTACAGCCTGTAAGATATGTATGTATGAACAAGTACCCAGTTATTTCTAGGGCACAGGTCGCTCTGTTTCGTTTACAAACGCGAATTAAAGTTAAAACCGAACGATAATACATGACATATTTGTCACGGCCTTAGTCATCAGTCATCACTCATCACCAACCCAGAACTCACCACGAGGAGGTGACTCCTGTAGAGTTCCATCCCATCCACTCATACGTCATGTATTAATGAAAAAGCTGCATATCTACGTAAATTTGCATATTCAATTCTTAGATCTTCTGAAAAAAAAAGTATTACGATTTAGTTTCTTAATAAACCTATGAATGAGGTTCTGGCTGATATGTACACAAGATATCTTTTTGCATTTTTTTACTTTTCTGTTTCCTGGATTTTCTGTCATTTCAGCATACACACCACTAATAGTCATTATCCTGAGCATCCTCTGATTGATAAGGACGCTTCTTTCAAGTTCATTAACTTTATTCGAGTTCTTGCATTTGTATGATGAGAAGTTCAAGCACTTAAAATCTTACCAGCAGCTAGTGTACTAGAATTTATTTCAATTTTATGCATTTTACAAAGCTTCTCTTCTTTTTTTCTTCTCCAATATTAGTACATTTCGCTCTTCAGTGTAGTACTTCTGTCATGCTTGTCGTTCGAAATGTAGACACTTCTGAAATTGATGCCCGTATCTAAGTTTCATCTATTTTTTGCCACTTCTTCATAGATTAAATAAGCCGAAGGCTTTATCAAATGAAGACGCTTGGCAAAGATTTCATATCAAGATCTCTTGCCGTTTCAAAGATGTTCTCTGCTTTTAATGCAGATTTCTTCCTGGTTTGGATCGTAGATTTAGACATAATTGAGAACTAATATAAATTGAAAAAACCACCTCTGAACACAGCTGGAACAGCAATACTGTCCTCCGGGAGCAAAGCAAATTCCAGTTTTCTGCGGAGAAAATGGGTTCATCCCTCTCCACACACTCCATATTCCCAAAGCATAGCGGTACAATCCTTGTTCATCCTTGAATGTGTTCTTATATATTACGTTTCGGTGGAGTTAACGCAAAAAATAGGCCCATAATTATCGTTTATAATAAAATTAAAATTCATTATTGAATGTTATTTTCTTTATTGCTTTTGGAGCAATTGGGCTCCGGTAAGAAATTAATTTATATCGCTGAAATTCTGTGTGTCTATATAATGCAACTTTTTAGACTTACATGTTTTTTCATTTTCGGACAAACAATAAATAAATAAATAAAATCGACCCACCTTACTCATTACTGTACCAAGCTTTATTTTATCTTTTATTGCGTTGCAAGTCTCCAGCAGTAACAGAATATAACAATGATCTCCCAAGTACTTTAAAACATAAAATATAGGCCTACCCACCTTACTCATTACTGTACCAAGCTTTATTTTATCTTTTATTGCGTTGCAAGTCTCCAGCAGTAACAGAATATAACAATGATCTCCCAAGTACTTTAAAACATAAAATATAGGCCTACCCACCTTACTCATTACTGTACCAAGCTTTATTTTATCTTTTATTGCGTTGCAAGTCTCCAGCAGTAACAGAATATAACAATGATCTCCCAAGTACTTTAAAACATAAAATATAGGCCTACGCATCTTGAAAGTTGTACAGTTTATACAACCATAGCCACGGCGTAGCTCATTCGGCTAAGGCGCTTGCCTGTCGATCCGGAGTTGCGCTCGACCGCGGGTTCGATTCCCGCTTGTGCTGATTACCTGGTTGAGTTTTTTCTGAGGTTTTCCCCAATCGTAAGGCAAATGTCAGGTAATCTATGGCGAATCCTCGGCTTCATCTCGCCAAATATCTCGCTATCACCAATTTCATCGACGCTAAATAACCTCGTAGTTGATACAGCGTCGTTAATTAACCAAGTAAAGAAGAAAAATAAAGTATACAACCATACTTACAAGATAGGCTCACCAAGTGATAATGAATTTTCACAACGATTTCCATCCCCCCATATGTTCCATTTGAAATAAGAAACCTCCCTACAAATTTATACATCCGGAGAAAGCCTAGTTTTCGAGATATAATATTTTGAAATTCTTGAATTCAGAGCTATAATAGCTAAAGCAAACAGTGCTATGTGCTGGACATATCAGACAATAAATCTAATCTAACTGCATACTGTACTGTCAAAATCTCTTTAAACAATATAAATTATGAAAATGACATACCAGGTGCATAATGACTTATTCACGAAATTGCTATAGAATAGTTTACGAAGAAATGATAAGGAAATGTAAGCATAACAAATTATTCACTGTACTGATCACAGTAGTGAAAATCGTTGTAAAAATGCTCAAACACAGTGGAACTTTACACCATGAATATTTCAGAAAAATAAGTTTTTTTCAGTCGGTTTTAGAGCAATTCTGTATAGGCCTATCAACGTGAAAACAGAACTCTACAGAAGTGACGAATTTATCAGATTTGTTGTCAAGGTACCCAAATTTATGCCAGCCTTATTTAAACATATTCACATATCAAGGAGATGAAAGAAGATTGTGTGTTCAGGACTGCAATTTTAGCACATTATCTCTCTGATGTAATTCGTGTCAAGTAACAAAACACTCTCAGAGAACTTCCAAACGAAATTTTTCCAAGGCCTAAAGCCATAATCGTCAAGAGGGTGAACAATTGGAGCTGTGTGCTTCGGAATTGTTAACACTTCCGCCGTGTTACCTTCTGGAGTTATTCTTTCTATAGTCTGTCTACCTCGGTAACGGGTCCACAAGTCTACCTGAATGCTATGATCACTGACAGATGGAAAGTATACTTCTTGAAACAATTTGAAGAGGTGAGTATTCATAAGCCTCCCTGATTTTGAGCGCAGTGCATAAACATTTGGGGCCTTAAACATGTTCTGCTTCATGATGGCAATGGAGATATGGGACTTATATGAGTGTCAAGTGATTATTTTGAAAAATCATATCTCGAAGACTAGGCCTTCTCCGGATGTATAAATTTATAGGGTGGTTTCTTATTTCAAATGGAACGTATGGGAGAAAAATCGTTGCGAAAATTCATTATCGCTTGGTGAGTTTTCCTAGTTAGTAACATAATGAAATTTTAGCATGTAGGCTTTCACGGCCGGTGTCTAGTTGAAACGGAGCTTCCGGACTAAGATGCCGTAGTCTACTGGTGCAGATGTTCTCAGACGTTTCGTTTACTACTGTGGCAGACATCTTCAGTGGTTAGGTATCCTAGATCGAAATCTTCTGCTAGGGGTACCTGTACTCTACGTTGCTACAGGTACCCCTAGCAGAAGACTTCGATCTAGGATACCTAAGCACTGAAGATGTCTGCCGCAGTAGTAGACGAAACGTTCGAGAACATCTGCACCAGTAGACCACGGCATCTTAGCCCGGAAGCTCCGTTTCAACAATGAAATTTCTTCTTAGGACTCTATAAATTTTTAACTAACAATATTGGCCTTCTCAACAATATTCCTTATTTCTGCCTGTTCTTGATATTCATTATACAGTTCCTAATTTTCATATATTTTATTGTGTCGCATTCCCGTCTACCAAAAAGCGGAAAATTTAATTTGATATCCAGGTTTTTCCCCTACAACGAGTACTTTATTACTCAATGTATAAAAATGCCCTCCTTATGTAATTTTTCTCCTCTACGTTCGAACATTAAAAAACTCCCTTTCCGAAAGGAAATTTTCATTTTACTAGTATCATTGGGAGATTGACATTTGGTTTCACGCAATATGAAAACTAAGGAAAAGCATAGGCCTATACAGTAAACACTACCATCTTCAGAAATGTTTGTTTTATATGCCAACGGCAATGAGTTTTCAACAAACGTTTTGGGTCACTTAAAGCCATCTTCCTTGAAATGCGATGCCGAACGCTAAGATTATACCTAATCTCAATTATATATCACGATGAGAGAATTACTGCACCACAGGGCCTTGAAATTTTTCGACAGCGAATACCAAAGGATACCCAAGGTTATAACCTACGCATACGTTGCCTTAAGACATCATTATCTTTGTTTCATACCAACATGTAATCGGCTGCTAGGCTGAGAAGGCTGGGAAGAGCTCATAATTTAGAATTTCATGTAGCTAGTATTACTAGTGACAAAATCTTTATTGATTAACGATGAAGATCAAGAACCGGTAAGCTGAAGCAGGTGTGTATTGCTCAACAGTTAACCATTCACCCAATTACGTCATTTCCACTGCAGCACAACATTTAGGGCCTTATTCATAAACATTTTAACGCGGGCTTCCGGTGGATGATCAGCCAACTAACGCTTTTCGTATTCATAAACCAGTGTTAGCGATATAATATGATATGAATCCTGTACAAGTAATCAGTCGATAGCCGGGGTTAGTTTAGCACACTCGTAGCGCGGGCTAGCGAAATGTCTATGCATAGCACCCTTAATGTCTACGAAATTACATAGCCTAAATCTTGAAGAAATATATTGCAATTATAATTTAGGCTGGTGTTCGAAAATAAACAAATTTTAGGAAATTACTTTCTGCTTGTGTGTGTATTATCAGACCCCTCACTAACTTCCTTATGAATCAACCTATTCTGGCTAACTGTTACGTTCAAGGGCATCTCAAAGAGCATCATTACCTTAAGTCCAGTTTCTACCTATAACGAGTTTTTATACAAGTCTTCACTATCACCAAGCTATCTGAATTTTTTTAAATTCATCTGACTGAAGAGCTAATAACAAAAAAGGCGGGGGGGAAGTTGTTCGGGATAAGTTATACAAGTTACCTTAATGTATTACAAAGCATTATTTAGCTGAGGAAACTCCTCCATTTCTAGATGAACTATTGTGTAGACTACTAATGTGTTTCAAACGTCTTTCTTATTTCTAGTTGCACTACAGTATTAGAATGGCTCAATAAATAATAACAAAAAATTATCCATTTTGTAATGGTAAAACTTGCTCTTCCACTTTCAATAAAAGTTAAACGATTTCTATTTCTTGCCCACATTGATCTTCTTCAGTAAAACACCAACCTACAAAAACAATAGTTAACTAAGAAAATTCTACGCCAACACGATGGAGATTACTTCAATACAACAGTGCAAACATACGTACGGTTACCACAATTTGGGAAGTTAAAATACGGACACATCAGTAACTTGTGTAATAATATTTCGTGTTTAAATGTGGGTGGTTATTAAAATAATAATTATTTGGAGAAGTCACCTTCTTACATGCTCACATTCAGTTATAAATTTGGTTCAACGTTTGTAAACATTAAATCATACAGTAAACAATATAATAATAATAATAATAATAATAATAATAATAATATAATTTACACCGCAATTGCAATTAGATTCTAATCCATTTCCGTTTAGCGCATATAAATGGCTCTTTAGGATTGCTGTCGTTATACAGAGGTGAGCCTGCCTGGAGAGAAATAAAAAATAGGTTGCAGCCGCCAAATTACTCTTCAAGGAACGACCACTCATATAAAATGAGAGAAAGTAGACACAGGACGGACACTGGAAAGTTTTCTTTTCTCAATCGTACTACCAGGGACTGGAATGCTTTACCTGCAGACTTACTAAAGGCTTTACCAATAATCAAAAATGTATTTAAAAATAGGCTTAAGGACTTTACTAATAGACGGTAATATATTATACACAATGAGTAAAGGTGTAATTGATATTTTATTTGAAGTGTTGTATCAGTGAAGTGTGTTGTGTAAGTGAAGTGTGTTTGTCAGTGAAGTTTTATAGTTTATAGGGGCAGTGCAAAGTATTTAAACAGTGAAATGTTTTTGAAGTGTTAGTGAAGTCAGGACAGAATCAGTGAAATGTGTCGTAGTTCCAGTGCAGTGAGTGAGTTGACAGCGAAACAAGTGTAGTGCTGAAAGGTACTTGTACAGGTATGAACATATACGCGTGGGTTTTAGTTCGATCTTAGAGTTAAGATACAAATTATATTTACTTTAAAAGTTATTTTAAGTGATCGTGCTTCATTTCATTTAGGATGCGGTGGAACCGTCTAGAGTCGACCTGGGAGTCTAGATTCGACCACTGTGTACACTTTCTAATTTCACGTGTTTATTCCAATAGAATTGCTTACTAACCACCACTGCTTGCTTCCTGCTGACTGATAACACTTCCCCTTTCAATCTCGCAAGGTAGTGCCAAACGTCTTGTGCGTCCTTGATTATGTAAAACTCATTGTTGCCAATAGCAAAAATAGTAACAAAAAAGTACTCTAACTTTTAACAATTTAGCCTTGTTTAACTGTAATGCAATACAAAATAACTGTATTTCTGTAATCAGAATTTTAAGCTTAACAACATATTACAACAAAAATATTTTTTCATATTATTGAGAGATGTCAGAAGTTGAAATTGTATTCCAGTACAGAGTCGACCATGCAGGCCTGTGGAATTAATCCATTTCAGCCACAAAGAGTCCTTAATAAACTACCACAATCTGGTATGACAGAGTCTCCAGAATCTCAGTCCACACAGGCACTGGTGGGAGAAGCGGTCATCAAAGTGCTCCAGGTCATGAGATAGGAAAAATAATTAGCTTCCAAGAAAAGAAAAAGGAAAATTGGAATTGAACCAGGAAAAATTATTGCGAGTATCAGTAGGCCTACTGAAGGCGGAACATCTCAGTCAAATGAAGAAATCTCTCATCCTGTCTCAACTGAGGAGACCAGAAAACGAGAAGCCAAGAAAACCACCAAGAAAAGAAAACAGAGAGGATACCAGGAGTCCAGTGATAGTGATGAAGACGGGCGATATTCCACTAAAGATTCGTCAGATGAGTGGGTTGAAGAGGAAGATGACAATGATAATGACAATTTCGATGACCCTACATCAGGGGATCAGCTTTTAGTTAAGTTCCCAACTAAAAAGACAATTAAATTTTATGTCGGTTGCATTGAGGAACTGGTTCTAGTAGGACTTTAACTTCGGTTTTTTAGAAATTCAGGGGAAACCCCGGAAAAAACCTCAATCAGGTAACTTGTCCCAACCAGGAGCTGAAACCGGGCCCGCTTGTTTCACAGTCAAATATGATAACCGTTAGCCTATTCCACAGCGGTGTACGCGGATAATGATAATTAGTAATGCCTCACTATTACGTAAATTAGAAAAAAGTCTATGTTAATATTATATACTACACAAAATAATCATCGTCCAGAAATGAAGTATTGCTAACCACATGATTGATGCCTCTACAGAAAGGAGATGCTTCACGTCATGAGCTGCCGGTACTTCAGGTGAATAGGGCCTACAAATCAGTATACATTTAAGAAACGTTAACACAAACTCCAGACAACTCCAGATCTCAACCATGTATGTACTTTCTTACTAACCTCATAAATAATAATTATACTAATTTAAAAAAAAAAAACTTCAATATTTTAATGGCAGAAAATGTATTCGTTTCTTGACGCTTACTTTTATACGATGAACTACAGACTCTATTTCCTTCAGAATATTAATTGAAGGGTGCCAAACCATAAACCCCTGCTCAGTGATCACACATCCAGATTGATCAGGCTAATGGACTTACAAGGCAACCACTTCTATCAGTTAGAGCTCTATATAGACAGAGTACCGCAACTGTCTTCCCTTCCGCTTGCCGACAATGCGGCGCTCCGATTGGTTCACGTGACCTCGCGCGCTTCTCTGGACCCAAAGCCCGCTAGTAGTAGCATAAGAAAACCATTGAATTCAGTTAAATACCAATTTTCTTCTTAGTTTAAAGGGAGTAAAATGCCACAATGTTGTGCATATGGATGTTACACAAGGCAAGAGAAAGGTATACATCTTTATCGGATACTTCGAGGGCAGAGAGATAAGAAAGAAGAAAAATTTGGGTGGCAAGGATAAACCGCGTGTCCATTTAGAAAGTAATTTATCATACTAAGTACGAATTATATAAGAAAAAGGTAATATAAAATGGACAATCTTACATTGGAGCTCTGTACTGCTGTATACTAATATTTCTATAATTTCAGTAATTGCATGCACAGCTATGAAAATAATACTTTATAATTTCTAACATGGAGGAAGGTGCTGTTACCTCGTCTGACAAATTTCTCTGAAGTTGGGGAAAATTGAACAAAGTTGAATTCTCTGTCTGGTACAACATGCAGGCGATGACGGTATTCTGATTCTTTTTCTTTGTCACCTTTATTGTTTTTTAGCCACCGATCCATAGAAATGGCACTGTACGAAAAGTAATAAACTTAATGTTTCGTAAGTTTATTATGCTAGAAACTGTAGCCACACGGTTTTTCATACACACGTTACACAGATTTTGACACAAATACATGGATGAATTATTTGGCCTAATAACTAATAATGACATTTTTTGTCATTAAACCCTATGCGCTTTTCCCTACAAAAGGATCCACTTCCACTGTTCAAAAAACGTATACTTAACATTTCACAAACTAATGTAGAACAGTCGAGAGTGACTATCAGACTGAAGCTGTCAGACAAAAAGTCAAAGTAGTAATGGAGAAGGATTTTAGAAAGCTGAAGGACAAAAAAATTCTTTATTTTGAAAGGAAAATTGACACATGTAAGACTCTTGAAAATAGGCCTGAAACCTTTGTTACACGTGCACTTAGAATTGGGAGAGAAATAAAACCATAAACACGAGACATGAAGGTCTCACAAATTCAATGAAAAGAAAGAAAAACGGTAAGCCTTGCCCTTCAACATTTCTGAAAAGTAGAGACTTTCATTCTATATAAAAAAGGAGTTACCCATTTTTAAAGTTATTATTTTCGTAACGCGGTAAGAGGGTTGGGTGACCCTTTCAATATTTCGTTTAGAAATTCGGTGTCCATCATTCTTCCACCGTGGCTGTTTGAGGATCATTAGAATAAAAAAAAAAAAACATTACTTGAGCTCTAAAAATTAGTGTCCTTTTAACATCTCTCTTTAATAATAATAAAGAGAAAGAATACCCAATGGGTATTTAGTTATTTAGTCTTTGCTATATTGTGTCAAAGTAACATCTCTCTTTAGTTACTGCTTACGGAAGGTCAATATTTTTCTTCCCCTTTTATGACTCTGCCTTTCCGAATACTGTATTCAACAAAACTCTTTCCCTTTTACGATCATATATGCTACACAGCGAAGAGGAGATTTTCAATGTAAAGTTACAACACATTATTGACCAGTATAACTGAAAACTATCCTCTAAATAAGTATCCGAACATATTACAGATATTCCTAAATGAAATTAAACAAAATATTATTTTGTTATTAATTAAAAGGGCATGATAAATCGAGGAGTAATGCAAAGTGTGGTAGTAGAAGTGTTGGAATGAGGGAGGCAGTTCGAACTTTGAAGTAATTTAGGTCCCATTATAAAGATTACAATGTTATAATTGACAATATGGATGGAAGAACTTCCTAAGTCAGGTTACGTACTTATTTCAGATAATTACTGCAGAATATGATTCTCTGGTGCCTGTAGAATGTAACAGTAGTTCGAACTAAGTCATAAACCTTGATATTACACTATTTTATTAAAAAAAAGCATCTGAAACTGGAATAAGGACGTAACTCAAGAAAATGAGAAACCATAGGCCTAATAATAAAATTAGGTTACTAAACCATCTTTCACTGTTACTTCTCGTCACTGGAATTCTCTGCCACCTGAAGCCAAAAGCTGCCGAACTTTATTTTCTTTTAAATGTAAATTAGAAAAATAACTTACGATGAGTTGACAGACCTAACGCGTTGGAGATATTTAATGCAATGTATTCCACTGCATTTATATATTATTTTTTGTTTCTTACTTTTATTGTGTAATCATGTAAATCGTGTTTATTTATCACTTAACACCAATATGTATCCCACTGTGTTATTTTATATTATTTATTATTATTAGTCTATTTTTAGTGTGTACATTTTGTTCAATAGTCGGTTTCTGCTTTAATTATGTGAATCTTACTTGTAATCTAATACTAATATGTATTCCAATGTGTTTATTTTTATTTTTACTGTGTACATTTTTTATTGAATTATCGGCTTCTGTTTTTGTGTGATTAGTATTTAATTCTAACAACATTAATATGTATTCCACTGTGTTTATTTTTATTTTATGAGGTAAATTTTTATGTAACTACCTCTTTTGATTTCATTGTGTACCTAAATCGTATCAATATGTAATTACTTAATTCCGATCCAGTTGTTGTTCAACTATGTAAGGAAGTTTCAATTCTGGACGCCTTAACTCTGCCAGGTTAAATAAAGCCATTATTATTATTATTGTTATTATTATTATTATTATTATTATTATTATTATTATTATTATTATTATTATTATTATTAAACCATTAAAAAATTGACTAAAGTGTAATTTCACCTACGAACTATTGTAAAGATTAATTTATGACATTATGAGAATTTTAACTAAATTTTTTATCGGTGAATTTTTTTACTAAGTTTCTCATAACTGCATTTTTAGCTACGCACGTCTTCCATCAATCTCGACAATTAATGCTAGCCTTACAAACATATTTCAGGCAACGCATTTTACTGAGAGTGACCGAAAATGGCCACGGTTATAATAATTTTATATTCGAGTATTTGCTCCAAATAATTTTATTTCAATGTCCTAATTTATTTATCTATAAGTTTGTGTTTGCTTTAAAAACAAATGTTCTAAAATTACTAAAATATTGAGCTTTTATTGGAGAATATTGCAAACAAATATGAAAGTAAAGAGTTCCACTGAAACTGAATAGCCCAGTCACCTTATTTCAAGCATTCTGTTCGATATTGTATATAAGTAATTGCCATCAAACTACATAATATACTTCTTAAAATTCTACTTGTAAAAGAAGAGTGTTATGGTCTGCCTGAATTTTCTAGTTCACAACATATCATGGAATAATACCTGCAGTACGCCTACATTATATATTTGCTCTCCCTTCTTGCCAGAGCTGATATGCGAATAACATGTATTTGCGACGCTTCTAATTGAGATATTACATTTAAAAGTTCATAGTGTCATGCGTGAGACATTTAGCTACATGTCAGTATATTTACAATTATTATCAGTGCCCCAGAATGGAATTTACAGCATAAAAACTGAGAGAGCGCGTCAATTTCCCTATTCCAGCAATGTTAACAGAGCGAGCGCTTGGGTCCACCGCCGACCTTTGCGGTACTCTGTCTATATATAGAGCTCTACTATCAGTTTCACTATGCTGTCATCTAGCGACTACAAAAGAAGTCACGTTATAACCCTTATGGAATTGCATGGAGCAATTTGTATTTAATCTAGCGGTCATTATCAAAAAATGTCTTTTCGAAGGTGGAGACTCTGGTGGTTGTTCTCATTTTATGTTGCCATTTCATAACATGGGAATGGCTAGTCTGATATAGGTAGCCTATACGTGATCAGGAGCGTCATCAAAGTGAATTTAGAGGAGAAAGAAAACACTAAACTCGCGCATATGCAATGTTATGGCAGGCACAATTTTTCTCTTGCCATTGGAGTGTTCCTAGTAGCAACATCCGTAAGTTCTTCCAAAACTAGCAGGTGAAGAGTGGCGCTAGGGTTGCCAATCTTCCGGTATTTCCCGGGATCTTTCGCATTTGCCCCTAATTTTTAATAGTCTTCCCGACTCCCGTATTTTTCTTCTCTTCGAGCATTTTTCTCTCTTACCTTTGCAATGTAAAAATCATTATTCTAAACATGATTTTGTCGTGAATGATGAGTGTTTATATGATGGATTTTATTGTTCAAGAGATGCATTGAAATGTGCAGTCTTTTCGGAAGGTAATGCTTGCCGGAAATTGGTTTTAGTGCTTTTTAGTAAAATAAAACAATATTAACTCTTAAATTCACAATGCAGGATACAATAGATTAATAGGCTAAATGC
Organism: Periplaneta americana; assembly: GCF_040183065.1. Classification (NCBI taxonomy): domain Eukaryota; kingdom Metazoa; phylum Arthropoda; class Insecta; order Blattodea; family Blattidae; genus Periplaneta; species Periplaneta americana. The sequence continues at coordinate 93,432,528 of NC_091118.1, read as the reverse complement.
TATAATTGTAATAGAACAATAGAAAAAAATTGGTACGGAAATTTTATTAAATTTAATCAAAATTTCAGAATACTATAATATTGTACAACATATAAAATATGGACATTGCGATACCGGTAGTTGTTTTCTTTACAGTCCGACACGGTGAGAAATTAAGTTTTGCAATTTTATCATAATCCATTTATGAGTCCTGCATCCCATACCTAAGTGAGAAATATAACATTCCCACTAGTCAGTGGAGTGTTTCTGGTATTTTGTTTGGTGCGCGTGGCACACTTCCTAAATTCACATGGAATATTTTAAAAACACTCGGTCTCCGATTCAATCCAAATATTACATTACCATTTATATTTTGACCATTGATGATTCTATTGGGTTTGCATTTCTCTGGATATTTTACTAAACAATTTCTGTATTTAATCTTTCTGTCTTTCTAAATTATTCTGTAGTGCTTTTATTCTGGATCTTTATGGTCACCCTCATTGAGGGCAGATTATTTTGTTAAACATAGTTGTGTATAATTTTGAAAGATGTGTTTAAGAGGCTTGGAATACCTACGTCTATTATTCCGATTGTAACCTTAGCTGCATTGAAAGGATCACTTGCTCTCCTGAAGCATCACCTATATTCGAAATGAAACCATGTTCATTAGCATTCTTTACTTTTTTGTAACACCTCTCTAAAACTAGGCATATTTCCACTAATCTCAAAATGTATTTGCAGCTATGTACTCGTAGGAGTTTCATTGTCAAAACAAAATTAATGGTTCAATGAACTTGTAAACATTTATTTGGTTAAGTACTCTTTATCCCTTGTGGCAGCTCACGAATAGTGAGATGATTTCTAAATTAATTAAATTAATACCAAGTAGCAATGCTCATACAAAGAGGATGTCTTATCTCATGAACAATAATTGGACAGATGTTCGAAACAGGAGTATGACACATCCAGTGGAGGCCAAATGAGGTCATACATCGTATGGAAACCTACAATTTTTTTTTTAATTAACCATATGGGGAAAAGAAAATTTTGTCTGTACGGAGCCATACGGCATATGGGTGCCTAAGTTTTGTACGCGGAGATCTGTACAGATTTTAGATCATCTCTTGCTGTTTAAATTTAAATTATGGTTTATTTAAGGACGCTCGCAACTGCAGAGGTTATATCAGCGTCGCCGGTATGCCGGAATTTTGTCCCGCAGGAGTTCTTTTACATGCCAGTAAATCTACTGACATGAGCCTGTCGCATTTAAACAAACTTAAATGCCATCGACCTCGGCCAGAATCGAACCCGCAATCTCGAGCATAGAAGGCCAGCGCTATACCAACTACGCTACGCTGTTCCTAATGTATTTTGCTTGATGTTCATAAACAAAAATTGTCCACCTCTGCAGCACTGGAATCCAGAATTATATAAAATAATGGTCGAAAAACAAGAAGTGCTGCAAATACACACTCCAAGATTCATCGAGACAAGTGTGCATCTACGGTGGAGCTACATAGTGTAGGCTATTCTTTAAATCAAGCTTGTTGTACAATTAAAATGGAAAGCAAAACAATTTCTTTACTTCTTTAAAATCATTAAATGATAGTTTGAGAGATAGAGAGAGGAGAGTAAAATATATTTCAAGGGAGAAAACATGGGGTGTGGTGTATGGCCAAGAGAAAAATTACCATGACGGCACTGGACACATCTAAACAAATCAGAGCTGCAAACTCAATTGGCTTTAACTATTACGCGAGACAAGATTTGTCTCAAAATACTCTTAATTTAAGCCTAGCTGTCGAAGTGTAGAATAAAGTTGCTTTTAGTAACTGAACTGAATAATTTGGCAATTTTCTATAGGAAATTTTGTCGATTTCTTAATCTCCCGTATTTTCTTCAAAAACAAGTTGACAACCCTAAGTGGCACATACAACACATTTTCACTATTAACTCCGTTTTGACAAGGGGTGGCACTTAAAACGTTATTGTTTGGCACCCTTAAATTGCTAAAACTTAAAACTGTGCAAGGCAAAACTTATTATTTTATTTTTAGCACAATGAAAGATCTACAATAATTATTGAGACAAAGTGAAACAAATTAATAAAAGAGCATATATAAGCTGTCGTTTTTTGCATGTTCTCTGTTACGGTCCGCGTCGCCGTTTTTGGCGTGTGAAATAAGTAATGGTTACGTTAAGTACGAGTGTTTTACCTTTGCCGCAGTCAGTGTGACAACTGTGATTGACAAATGGCTGATGTGTCGTGTATAGGAAGTGGTACCGTTCTCAGCTGTACTAGCAACATGCTCACAAACTGGGCACTATAGTCTAGGACACACGCCAGAAACGCTGGGGTCAGCTGTAATACCTTCCGTATTATTGCAATGACCGAGGGTAGGGCATTTACATTGGTAGTAATAAGTCATCGGTGTCACCACACAATCCATTTGGTGTAAAATTTCATTAAAAATGTTTTGTTGCTGTTTAAATGAAAAAAGCTTCACTATACCATCACGCAACGCCTTAGTGTCGTCGGTTGGCACGCTTGTAAAGACAGGGGCTTTAACAACCACGATCACGGAAGTAATATGTGCGAGGTAAAATACAGGATGGAAGGGCCCGATGCACCAAAAATTAAGAGATGATTCTTCATGTTAAATGAAACAAAACTTTTATTACACTTTTCCTTCGATGAAGCACCGTTAAGCAGGAAAAAAAAAATAGCCCAAAATCCAATGTTTGCAGCAATCTACTGCTGTAATGGCCCGAGAGAAATGGCTGATTGTTATACAAGCAGATAGGTAAAAATAATCTGAACTGTTAATGTCTTGAATATGTTTTTTAGATATAGATTTAAATTTAATAATTGCGAAAATTATTAAAATAAATATTGCAACGCAGCGCACTGTCGTGCGTCACCGAATGAGTACGAGAGGGGGAAGGAAGGTAAGATAAGGAGTACAGGCTGCGCTTGGTTGAGTTATTGCAGTAGCCGTGATGTTGCCAAATGCTTCATAGAAACATACAGATTTCCTCTAAACGGTGAATGTTAGAGAAAAAACTTATTTAGATTTTTCAAATCTCTCATGATCTATTACCAATTTCATTTTGGTGCAGAGATTACCATCTGCCCCGGAATAACACATGGGGTGTGCTGTACGTTTGTGTTGATGCGCCCGCCAACAGTTCCTACATAGTGATATAATTAAGTTCTCTTAACACTGTATGTCGTCGCTGCGCCTCCAAAATCTGCTATGTGTATTATTTATGGAGATTTCTTCAGGAAAAAGAAAAAAGCATTATCACTTTCAATTCCCTTGACTTTCCAAGATACTTTCGGTCTAATTTCATAATTTCTTATGTAATTATTGAAATTATACCGAAAGTAATTTTGAAAATCAAGGGAATTAAAAGTGATGTTTAATTGCACATAGAGGATTTTGGAGGCAGATCTTGAGTTACATTTTTATATAAGCTGTACTTGCAATTTTTTGACGATTTTTATACTCGACTGCCTTAAATATTTTTTTTATTTTTTAATGGAAACCTTCACACCAAGTTTTGTTTCTCAGAGTTGGACAGGTGTGTAGACAAAATTTCGGACAAAAATTTTGAAATTTGTAGAAAGAATAGCGATTGTATGTAAATTGCACTGTTTTATTAATTTCTTTCATTTCTATTCACAATTGCACATTTTGTGGGACACTACTGAATTACTGTTAAAGATAATTCCACATAACGTATTTTTTCAACTACAGAGATAATTCAGAAATGATTAGAAGAACCCGGAATGGTAGAATAACGGGCAAACCAAAGCACTCAGAGAAAACTTGTCCCAAATCCGCCTATCTCACACGATATGTCGAAGATTGAACCTCAGTCCCTTATGCTGACGAAGCTGTAAGCTGAGTCAAAGACGATTCCGATATTACCGTCAGGTGCAAAACTCAATCACCATACAGGCCACGACCTCTTGAGTCTTAAATTCTTTCTTATTCACGAAACAATTATTATTATCGTCGACAATGAAAGACTTTGCAGTTGAAATTCTGCTCAAGGAAAAGCTACATACAGTAATTATGGTCTATTGTGTTGCAGGGTTTACAAAACGTGCTGATATCAATAGAGGAGAGGCTGAGGGCACTGGACACGCTATATTCACCGCGTTACACGCCCCGATGGGAGGTCAGCATAGAGCAGCAGTCCAGGAGAATGGAGACCATGGAGTCTCGACTGGGGCGACTAGAGACACTCCTGGAGCTGCGACTGGATAAGCTATCAGAGGTGCTCTCACTCTCTACAAAGTTTTACTTTCAGACACAACTGTAATTATCCTCGTGATAAATGGGACTTCGTTTTACAGTGCTGTTCATAAGGTGCTGAAATATCCATTCATATATTTTCTATAGCAGAAAATGGAGCTTAGATAACCAGTAATTTGATGGCACAGGAAACAACCTTCCACCTTCGCCAATCAGATTCAGTTTATATACAGAATAAATTAACCAAGAACGGAATAACTTATTTCCTCTCCCTTCATCTCCCATTCACTCAGTACTTCATTCACTTGTTTCGTTCTCCCATTCATTTCACATTTTTTTTATTCACTCCTCCATTTATTCACAACATCTGTAATCCACTCCATCATTCACTATCTCTCTCTCTCTCTCATTCACTTGTTTCCGTTCTCCATCCTTCATCCTTTTACTACACATTTCTTCATTTACTTCTTCACTTCTTTCTATCATCCCCTCTCCATTCACTCCTTCATTCACTACCTCTCATTCACTTGTTTTCCTTCCTCCGTCCTTCACACATTCTCATGCACCCCATTTCTTATCACCCTTTATCCATTCAATCCATCATTCGCTCTCTCTCTCATTTAATTGTTTTCTTCCTCTATTTTTCACCCATTCACTCCACACATTTTCCATTCACTTCTTTACATCATCCGTTAACCATTAATTCCATCATTCACTGTCTCTCTCTCATTCACTTGTTTCCTTCCACCATTCACTCCACAAATTTTTATTTACTTCTTCACTTATTCTCATCATCACTTGTCCATTCACTCCATAATTCACTCTCTCTCTCTCTCTCTCTTTAATTTCCTTGTTCCCTTCCTCCAGCCTTTACCCATTCACTCCACAACTTTTCTTTTGATAGTCCATTCCATCATTCACTCTCATTCACTTGTTTTCTTCCTCCAGCCTTTACCCATTCATTCCACAAAGTTCTTCATTCACTCCTTCCCATCATCCCTCATCCATTCAATTCATCATTCATTTATTTCGTCTATCCTTCATCCATTCTTCGTCCATTATCTATTCACTCCTTCACTAATTCCCTTACTTCCACTCATTACTTCTTATGCACTCCTTCATACACTTACTTCCTTCCTCCATCCTTTGTCCCCTGTGGTCTAACAAGTAAGTGGTTCATGGGTTTGAACTCGGGCGAGGGAGATGTATTTTAAAGAACTCCCTCCAGGAGGGAAGTGAAGCTGAGGAGCCATGTTGTAGATTATAACAAGTAAAAGACTCGGTCTCTGATACAGTTCTGAAGGCAAAATTTATCGATCATTTCTCGCCCACGTTGAATTTCGACCCTGAATAACCTCTGCTGTTGAAAGCGTCTTTAAATTATAAACTAATACTCCCTTCACTCCTCATCGATTCACACACACTTTATCCATTCCCCATCTATTCATTTCCTCCACTTACATCTTCAATCTCTCATTCACCTACTCCCTCTCTCATACATTTACTTCGTTCCCTATCCATCATAACCTAATTCTGGCTTACTTCCTCACTTTATCACTCACACACTCATTCAATAATTCGCTATATCCTCGGCCGGCACCATGAATCGGGTCTCGATATAGCTGAGATGGAAAGAGCACTCAGGGCTCAAAGTTGAGAGATCATTGGTTCGATTCCAGGTCCCGGAACGAATTTTTCTCCAATAATAGGTATCTACTTGTTGACATGTCTTGATTATTCAATGAGGATGGCGAGGCCTCATATATATATATATATATATATATATATATATATATATATATATATCGCTGGCTCAATATTACAAGGTTCTACGTCTATGTCAGAAATATTACTACATACACCCCTGTAACATTTAGCCAGCGATATGTTAACAGTGGTTCAAAAACTGTTGTTGAAAATGACCATAAAGTCATTTAAATATGTGCTCCCGCAAACATGGGTTATAGTAGGGTCTAAAATGCAGATAGTAGGCCATTTATGATACAATGGAGGAGAGTTCGATCAACACCGTGAATCGGGTCACGGCGTAGTTCAGATGGAAAGAGCGCTCAGCGCGCAAAACTGAGAGGTCCTGGGTTCGATTCACGGTGGCGGAACAAATTGTCTCCAATAATAAGTATTCGTTTTCTTCATTCCCTACCCACTCAATTTACAAGTCACTGTCTCATTCCCTGGCTCATTTATTCTTTCCCTCTCTCCCACACCGAACTATTACTTAATTTCTTTATTTTGGTTAACTGTTCTCCATATTCTGTTCTATTTAAAATGTTATGAGTTCTCTACAGCTGTAATTGTTTCTAACGTTATGTTTTAACTACTAAGGCTGTTCAGAGGCGGTTAAATGATAAAAACCGACGGCAGAATGACGATGACAGAGGAAATCGAATTACTCGGATAAACCCTGCTCTACAGCTGTTTCGTCTGCAATAAATCCACAACATCAGTACCAACTGATCTCCACAACTGTGTTCCTTGATCTGTATGTTATACAAACATCTTACAGTATTTTTTTTTTTGTTATTATAGCGTTTTAATATTTAATTTACTGTTTTATTTTGCAGAGTATGAGTGCGCGACAACTGAAGGATGAACTCTCTAAAGATCAGATCAACCGCAAATTAGATTCAACATATGAACGAATAAACCATCGACTTGGCTACCTAGAGGCAAGACTGGACGTTGGAATTTCAAAATTACAGGTTACAATTTATGATTATTCAGATAATGTAACTTTACTATTCACTAGACTGGGTTTAAGTTTAACGCTGTGTAATTATGAGAACATTTCGTGATTTTGTAATGAAGTTGGATGAGGTAAAGTTTATTTTTAACTAAAGAGGTTATTCAGAAATGATTATATGGACCTGAATGAAGCAGTGGTGCAATGAGACTGACATTGGAAACCTTTCCTACAGCTTCTCTGTCCACTATGAATTTTATAGGATCTCCCTGGGATCAAACACCAGTTCCTTTCTTTTTTGTGATAAGTCATTGACAGGACTATCACAGACTCAATAAGAAAATAGAGATAATAGTGTAGCCTATATCATACATTGTACATATTTAAAATATTCTGACCACACCGTAATAATGAGAATTTAATTCGCTGATCTTTTAACATTATATATATATATATATATATATATATATATATATATATATATATATATAAAACCCTACTGATAATATGTTCAAAATTACGAAAAAAAAATTCCAACACCAATTTCAATTTCAAATTTCGAAAACATTTCATTTCTAAGAAGCTACGTAACCCTACTTTATCATAGGACTTCAAGATTGATAAATACGTAATATCGATTAGTGTCCTGCAATGTTCGAACATAAGACAGGCAACCAAGACATAAACTTCTTATTTCATATAAAAAAAACTAATCGCAAGCCCTATGCTAAAATCCTTAAGCGCTTAAAACATGAAGGGGTGAGAGTGGAGGACAGCAAATACTTTTACAACAAAGTGGAATAAACACGACAGGCTAGTGCTGCTTATGATTAGGTTTTTCTCCGGAGCGGTTGTTTGCACGCTTTCAATCGGAGACCTCCGGTTACCTCCGATTGATGCCGCGCAGGTTGTATATGTGCTGCGGCGCAGACATACACTTTCCGCTGAGCATTCCTTTAATCGGATCAGGTAGTGATTGGAGTCCGCTGACGTCCGCGTATCTTTTAGAATAAGTGTGTAATTTTTTGTTGTTTATTTTCTTTTTTATTTACCTCTCTCTCTCTCTTTCTTTGGCTCTTCTTTTTTTCTTGTTTTGCTTGAAGTACCTATGTACTATGTTAGCTGACAGATTTTTGTCTAGTTTTGAAATTCATAGTGTATATGGAAAGGCATATTAGTTTTATGTCATTGATCAAATTAATAACATTAAAATTAACTGATAACTAACGCAGAAGTAAAGCTTTTCAGTAGCTAATGTAAACATTTATAATTTTCCTGGAAACACTCGTTTATTCACAAACAATTTTTGTCAATTATTATTCTAATCGGTTTAGATTAAAGTAAAATATATTAACGGAGCTTCAGAATGGAACAAAAGAAACGTGTGGTATCAATGGGTTAAAGTGTACTGTCCAAAATAATTTATTAAGATTCTTCACCAGACATGATTGTGATCATTGTGTTAAAGGGTGTCAGTATTTGAACTGCCTCGTCTAAAACGCGTCACTCTTCCTCTGTAATAAAAAATATAAGAGCATATCAACTTAAGGATAATTGTAATTATGTTATTATCACACGTCTCTTTAGTTTAAGAATGAAACTCAACATTTTAATCCAATACCTCAAATTGCCTTTTAAATATTCCATATAAGTTATGTATGATTTTTATTGCCTCGAAAGTTACGTTTTATAGAAATTTCAAGACTTTTTTTTCTAGACTGTGGACCTTTGGAACAATAACAGCAGTTTAAAAAATCGTATCAAATGTTTTCCGTAATTTTAAAACTACGAAAACGATATCACTAATTAACCGTCAATGTGCATCTGAATGGCAATAATTTATTTTTGACAGCAAGTACGAGTACCACAACCGCGACTCTTAATGTTAGCCTAAACACTTACTTACCTACATTTTAAAATTTAGACCTGCTCAGAGAATCTATCTAACCTGATCCTGCCATAGAGATTTCCAAATACGGACCTGTTAGCGTCCTAGGAGCGTTTGGCATTTCTGGCAACACAATCACCAACTCATATTTCATTTCAAGTAAGCGGCTCATCACTGAAGTTTGGAGCTTCATCTCGTAACAATATGCTGGAGCAATCTTAGAGGGTCCTTTTTTGCTGAAATTCTTCTGCTTTTCAGTTTTTAATTCGCAATGTTACTCTGTCTGCACACAAAACCACGAAATTATTTATTAGAGTTTTTATATATAAATCAAAGTAAACACGCTTTTTGAAAGAGTTCAAAAGTGTTTTGAACAGTTAAATTTACTTACTTACTTTCTTCAAGTTCGCGTTTGTGCGATCGCTTCAAATGGTCTAATAAATTCGAAGTACCTCCACCCTTAGAGTAAATTCGCCCACAAAGTTCACAGCGTGCGACTTTATTATTATCTTCAACTAAATTAAAGAATTTTCATGCGACGGATATACGATTTGATGCCATTTAATTCCACTCACAACTACCCTCAGTCCGTACGCGCCGGTCGTCCTTGAGCTCTACGTCCTCCAACTTCGCTTCGCTCCGAACCACCGCATCCCTCCTTTGTTCCCTGTTCCACCTACGACAGTACCGGACAGTGGCGGTGCGTCAATAAGAGCACAAGAGCACGTGAACACCTTGTTTCCATTAATGCACGACTAGTTTTATTATTTAATATCGTATTGACGTAGTGGTGATGTATAATATCAGAATCCAGTATTTTAAACTTCCCGCATCTTGCATAAACTTGTTATGTAAATTTGGCAACATCCGTTCACGTACAAGCCGTGCTCTTTTCAAGAAGGTTACAGGTATTTCACGCATGCGCGGGAGAAAAGTGTCTTTCGCTGGCCGCTTATGACTCGTCAAGAGCACAAAGCGTTAAGTGAACAGTGAATCTATCCTACAGATGTCAGGTGCATCGATCCCTATCGTTCACGTGCTATATCTCGAGAAGGAAATTTAATAGCCTATAGGTGTCAGCATCTCACTGTCAGAACGTTTACTTCATGTGGGTGTGTGTACAGTGCTGCTACGAGAGTACAGTTTGTGAATTACTATACTATGGCATAGTTTGGCTTTCAAACACGTGCTGGCTGAATGTGATGGTGGTATGAATTTAAATATCTGTATGTGGTGTATATTATTTAAGAGTAATATTTACTGGCATGTATTTATAGAAATCAATCTATGCGAATGGGATTACAGTACTGGTATAGGCTACAGTGTATCAGTGTGTTGTGAATCAAAATATATTACTGAACACACGCGTTTGTAATTAACGGAACTGTGGTATGTATTAATTTTTAACAAACGTAAACAATTAACTTTGTTCACGTAATTTTGAATAGTAAAGAACTGGGTAAACTGGCTTACCAGGAAAAATTGGAAATAAAAAGACTGGGTTTCATTATTATTATTATTATTATTATTATTATTATTATTATTATTACATGTTGTTTTGAATTTATATACGGTTTTTTCGCTAGTGAAATATTGGAATCATGACATTTCATATTAGGCTAAAAGTACGATTTCTAACTCTCTTCGATTTTGGAACAGAAAATTGTGAACACACGCAATATTTTATCACGAGCCGCCACTGGTACCGGAGATCACCGGTGGAGAGCTTTATTCGTAATCCCCGATTTCTCCGCGGTAGTAGTCACTCCGATGGGCAGCACTACGACAGGCCTTCTTCTGCACAGCGAACATCGACGAATATCGAACTTCGCCGTACTAGACAAACTTGAACAGAACATAGCGCCTGTAATGCAAGACGCTAATATCGATAATGTCATATCTACATTCTTAAAGCTGTTGTAGAATAACACTAGGCCTACTTACAATAATTGTTTAGAATTTAGAAAAAAATTTAACAAATCCAAGGCTACACAGTTTAAAAAAACCCTGATGCACGAATTCACAGCAAGCTCTTTAACTTCTATTAATTCTTTAGTCTAAAAAAACTCATTTTAAGGAAGAAATAGAACTGTCAATACATTTCTCAAGCAACTATACTCAAAATTTTAATAAAGTTATCATACATTTTATTTATTTATTTTATTGGGTTATTTTACGACGCTGTATAAACATCTCAGGTTATTAAGCGTCTGAATGAAATGAAGGTGATAATACCGGTGAAATGAGTCCGGGGTCCAGCACCGAAAGTTACTCAGCAAGTTATCATACAGAAACAACTTTGTTACACGTACTCAATTATTTAAGATCAGCTCTCCAAGCCAAAGTGGGCGTCAGGACTAAAAAGAAATAAAAATATAAATAAATCACAAATAAATCACACGAAAAACAAATAACTTTCCTGTGAATATAATCTGTAACATTTATGCAAATGAAAAGGCAGATGTTAAAAATTCCTACAAGTCACAAAAATACTGCATTACAAATACAAACAAAAATAGATCACCAATCGAGGTGGTACCGTTTAAGACTCGTATTCGGAAGATCCCGGGTTCAATCCCCGGTACCGACCAATCTCCCCGAGGTTTTCCTTGACTGAATATAACTAATTTTTAAAATGCCAGATTGGATCCCAATTACTACGGAATAATAGAGACAGTACAACAGCAAATCCCCAACAGTGAACTACAGACACTTGCGACATGACTTAGCAGTTAAAGCGACTATAAATATACAGATAAAAAAAATTCGATTGAAACAAAATAACAGTCCTCTACTTGTTACGAATAGAGAGAGTAACACTATCCTATCTAACTTACGGCCATAACTGTCTAAAGTGGGACCAGTCGTAGTTGAGCTCTCACGTTTGTCGAACACATGGTTGGGCAGGCCACAAAACATCAATATTCGTTTGTCTTTGAGTTTCCCTAGTAGCCCTACTATACCGCCAAAACTTAATGCTTCCACTCTTCCATCTCATTCATGTACTTTTGTTTATCTACCTAAGCTATAAACAAAGTTACCATTTTACTATCCCGTAAAATTATCAAATTATTTTTTTCGTTGTTCCTTCATAATCTCATACGTAAATTTAGAGTTAAATTTTAATTGCAGTTAAATAAGAAAAGTAAGTACTTTGTAGTGTATTATAGTGTCATTTTAAATAATTAACTATTTTAGTCCAATTAACCTGTTCCAGAAAGATCAATCTTACAGTACGGTCACACGTCGCTGCTTTTGCTGCGCAACTTTTGTACTGCAGCTGCAAAAGTTGCGTGTCGTGTTCATACGTAAGCCAAAAGTAGCGCGCTGCAAAAGTTGCAACTGGAGGTTGCGAGTCTGTTCACACACAAGGCGCTACTTTTGCAGCCGCAGTCATGCTGCAGGTTTCAATCTCCGTGTTGACTTCTCAATATACATTTTGTGGTTATGTTCGCATTATTAAGAAACTCATGCGAAAGCTTACTTATCTATTATTTACTTTTCTGTCCTAACTAGTATTCAGAAAGTGGCATTATTTTTACTATAAAGCTTTTAAAACCGCCTATAGGCCTATACTTAAATGATAACCAACAGCATATTCAAGTAATCAATGTCGGCAACCCTCCTGTTTGAAACTACGCTAGGAAAAATTAAAACAATGAATTATATTGTCAGCAAATATGCTCAGACTGTGTTGTGCATTTAATAACTGTTACAAATAATTTATTTTCATCACATCTGACATTAAAATATATCCAAACAATAAAAGTATCATTGGCACATTTGGGTGGCAACACTGGTCGCAACTGCAGCAAAAGTTTCAACAAAACCGATATCGAAAATGCTGCGGCTGCAACCCTGAGAACCCTGTTCACACGTCGCTACTTCTAAGCTGCGCGCAGAATGAAAAAGTAGCAGGTAGAGTCGGGCAGACTGCCTCATATTATCGCCCGTTCTCGGTTGGTAATCACCGCAGTCTCGCCCAGTGCGCGAGTACCTAACGTAGCCAAATGACTCATTGATAGAGAACACGAGATTCTCTTGGTCCCGAGATTACCGATACTAGGTCATTCCCGACAGTCTCGGACGTCTATGCGGGACTGTAGTAATGATAAGAAAGCAGTATCGCTCGGGCCATGCTTCTATAGGAAGCATTGGCTTATACACTTCCCGGTTCTTTAAATATATATCATGTCGTAGCTCCTATAATACTTAATCAATCGCGCTGTAATTTTTTGGATTGATAGCTCAATGTCTAAGGAAAGCATAGAAAACAAATCGAACTGAAAACTTTTTTGGAAAGTGAAAATATATATATATATATATATATATATATATATATATATATATATATATATATATATATATATATATATATATTAACTTCGATGGAGATTGATCTGTTCAGACTTCACCGCTGGTAAGCGGCAAACTTTTTTGTTTTTCACATTAGATGGGGGGTCAAAGCGAGAGAAATGTTGAGAAAGGATGGAAATTACTTTTAAAAGTGATGGCAACTCAAAATTGTTACTGGTTCTCGAATAACGGCGAGTTAACCTGTTAGCGCGGGACTCATGACTCAAACGTTTGTTCCGTAAAATTTGTACGGAACCCTTCAACGCTTGAAAACTCGTTATTGTACGGATGGTATTAAATGGTATTTTAATACAGGTAGTTGAAAATGAGGCTATACTCGTATAGTCCAAGATGGTTTACACTTTACAGTAATTAGGCTATCTTTTATAACTAAATAAAAAAATAGTTTGTAATACAATGATATGAAACATGAAAATATTAAAAGCTGGTTCACAATAAACCGAGAACGGAAACGGCAACGAGAACTAGAACGGAAATATTGTTAAAATAAATGTATTTAAAGATAAGCATTCACAATTAACTATTCTGAATGCTCACATTTAAATACTGTACATTTATTTTAACATTATTTCCGTTCTCGTTTCCGTTCCCGGTTTATTGTGAACCAGCCTATACTATAGAAAACTACACTTTCTATTGGTGTGCACGTTATAAATTATTGTTACAGAACAATCATTATTGTATTCTAGCCATGTTACAATATAAAATTATATAGGCCTATATGGTTTATAATAATTATCCTATATGTTATAGGAACGAGAATAACAAATTAAGAATTAATCAGATTTCTAATACTTGTATCGGTACCTAATGATAACTTACAAGACAGTAATAAATAATAACCATCATAATAATCCTGATAATCATAATCTTAATCATCCTAATGATTACGATAATGATGATGATAGCAGTACTAATAATAATAATGATATAATGATAATAATAATAATAATAATAATAATAATAATAATCGCTGTAGAGTAACGGTTAGCACACCTGACTGTGAAACGATCGGTTTCCGGTTCGAATCTTGGTTGGGACAAGTTAAGACTGGTTCACAATAAACCGAGAACGGAAACGACTACGATAACGGAAATATTGTTAAAATAAATAAATTTAAATGTGAGCATTCACAATTAACTTTCACGTTCCCGTTTCCGGGCTCCGGCAATCTTCTCGTTAATTGTGAATGTTCACATTTAAATATATTTATTTTAACATTATTTCTCGTTGTCGTTTCCGTTCCCGGTTTATTGTGAACCAGCCTTTACCTGGCTGAGGTTTCTCGCCTCAACCCATTGAGAGCAAATGCTGGGTAACTTTCGGCGCTGGACCCTGGACTCATTTCGCTGGCATTATCATCTCATTCAGACGCTAGATAGCTATAGCAATTCATAAAGCGTCGTGAAGTAACCAGTTAATAATAATAATAATAATAATAATAATAATAATAATAATAATAATAACCCTCTTTTATTCTCTGTTGTTATGATAAAGCAAATATAAATGACACTCAGGAAGAAACGCAGAATAAATATGGGGGGGGGGGGAAATGCCTGTTATTATTCGGTTGAGAAGCTTTTGTCATCCAGCCTGCTCTCAAAAAACTTGAAAGTTAGAATTTATAAAACAGTTATATTACCGATTGTTCTGTATGGTTGTGAAATTTGGACTCTCACTTTGAGGAACAGAGGTTAAGGGTGTTCGAGAATAAGATTCTTAGGAAGATATTTGGGGCTAAGAGGGATGGAGAATGGAGGAAGTTGCACAACGTAGAACTGCACGCATTGTACTCTTCACCTGACATAATTAGGAATATTAAATTCAGAGGTTTGAAATGGGCAGAACATCTAGCATGTATGGGCGAATCCAGAAATGGATATAGAGTGTTAGTTGGATGGCCGGAGAGAAAGGACGTTTGGAGAGGCAGAGACGTAGATGGGAAGCTAATATAAAAATGGATATGATGGTAGAGACTGAATTAATCTTGCTCAGGATAGAGACCGATGGCGGGCTTATGTGAGAGCGGCAATGAACCTCCGGGTTCCTTAAAACGCATTTGTAAGTAATTATGATCAATTTGTGAAAGGATCTACTCTATTTCGTAATTCTGTCCTTCCCCTTGCAAAAGTGTTTCCATTTCACATTCAGCATTTTATCAGTTGGAAAACAAAAATATCTTTTGTCAGAGCCTTTGGTCCTTTATAATAATATAAATAAGCATTATTTTATTTCGTCCTTACACAGCGCAATAATTACCCATGCTGATGAAGATGCCCTTGCATTACAACGAAACATCCAGATGTGAACGCGCAATATAATAATAATAATAATAATAATAATAATAATAATAATAATAATAATAATAATAATAATACAGTCGTGTGATATCCATTACTATAGCGTATACAAAACACTATCGAATGATTAAATATGGAATGTCAACAAAATGCTGATAGCGAGAAAATATATCATAGCTCCAACCATAACTTGTTATTGTTTCAGACTAGCTTAGGATTAGGTAACGGCTGAAAGTGCTGCATTATTTTGTTTCTCCGGAAAGGCAATAAATAGTTCATTAAAATAGTGTGACTTCTGTAAGAATGTCGACAATCATAATGTGCTGTATTATTTATTGCATACCACACTGCTGTGCCTTCTTAAATTACTTTATGAACATTAATATTTCAGAAAGAGTCACGAATTGCAGTGATGAGCGGCAATTAAGCTGGCAGTCAGTGTACGCATTTCATAACGATAAGTCGGCCGTGCGATAACAGGCCGGGACCCGGTATTCCTCGTTCCCGAGAGTGCCAATCTCGAGAATACGATTCTCGGAACTGGCATTATCGGCCAGCTAGTCTCGCCTACGAGAACGAGTGGGAGTAAGAGGCTGTTTGCCCGACTCTAGTAGCAGGCAGCAGGTTCGGCAGCCGCTACTTTTCGGGTTGCACCGTTGTTCACACGTCGCAGTACGAGAGTTGCGCAGTTTTTTGTACTGCAGCGCTGCAAAAGAAGCGACTTGTGACCGTACCTTTAAAATATTAGCTTGTTTTCATATTTCAGCTTCCTACTTGCAATTTATTCTCACTTGACAATTCATCGGTTCTTCATGCACGACCAGGCTCAACTTATCTGACATTAATTTAATTTGTGCATCTCAGATGTGTACTTTGTAGAAGGGCACAGATGACTATGAAATTTTGAATTAAAATGTTGCTCTCCACCAGGGGCCTACACTCTCATTAAGAGTTGAGAACGTAGTAGTAGCATACATGAATAAAGAAGTTTGCCTCTTTTAGCTTTACTAAACAATACAAATAGAAAAAAAAATGGTTTATTTAACGACGCTCGCAACTGCCGAGGTTATATCAGCGTCGCCGGTGTGCTGGAATTTTGTCCTGCAGGAGTTCTTTTACATGCCACTAAATCTAGTGACATGATCCTGACGCATTTAAGCACACTTAAATGCCATCGACCTGGGCCGGGATCGAACCCGCAACCTCGGGCACAAAAGGCCAGTGCTATACCAACTGCGCCACTCAGAGCGACATACAAATGGATCTTTCATATGTAGTAAACCTACTATACGAAGCCAATGGTTTTCCTTCCATCCAATGAACATGTACTTGGAAACCTTCCATCTAAAATTCATCCCTTTGATGTGACTGGATTTTGGTTTTCCTAAGGCTAAGACAAATGTTAGAATGACCCCTAAAAGAAATTGACTACAGACCTACATCCCCTCCCCACAAAAGTTTCGGCACATTTCCAAATTAAAGCCTTCGATATAAGAGTCTTGATTTTCGCATACTGCCTTCGGTACTCGGGGAGAGTGAGAAACAGAGTGACACACAGTGAGAGGTCTCGGAATTTTCCTCTTGCGAGAATTGCGGCGGCCCCTCTCAATGTGCAAGCTTTTAGCTTCTTTCGGCGTTCCTGTCCTGATTATGTTCTGTGCCCCCTCTTTTATGTGGTTATGTCCATTTTCGGATTTCCCCTTCAAAATTATCTGAAGTTCCTTCGGCAGAATGGCGACATCTAGAGTGATACAAGTGGGCAACAGGCTTGGAGCTCACATATTCAATTTTTCTCAGATCCGATACGCGTTTTTGCGTAAATTTTAAATGTTTCTGCTCCCATTTCCACCAATCATTCGTTCATTTATTTAAGAGTCAACATTCATTCGATCTTGACACTAGGAAGTTCAAAGAAAAGCTCATAAACGTTCTATCAATGAAGATGTCATTTTTAAACAAAGTGATACATATAAATGATTGGCTTTTCAGAATTAAAAATCGATTAGGTTTATACTGTCTTTTAGATTGTAAATATTACAAACTTCTAACTAAATTTCGTTAAATTCCAGTCAACAATTGAAGGCAATGAAGGCAGAATGGAGCGTCTAGAATCAACGGCTGCAGGTCGACAGAGTGAAGTAGAGAGTGAGTTGGCTGATATTGGAAGTGGAATACACGAGATAAAGAAACAACTCACGACATTTGAGACGCAGCAAAACAGAAGTCTGGTAAGATATGACATCGTTACCACTGTATGTTGAAAATGAATTCTAAATAAATAATGAAAATACACATTAGAGACACAATGTATAATTTTCTTGGGTATGTTGTGCACACTAACTTGCAAGTTGAAATTTTTCTGTTCGGAGTATGCTCTTTTGAGTACTTAAAAATCGCAATGATATACTAAATGTACTGTAACTTTCAAATACAGAGGTTTTTTATTTTGAGAAGATAAAATAAAAATTAATGGTACTGAAGCAATGGCATAATGAGAGTAGCAAGGGAAACCAAAGTACACAGAGACAACATTTTCCTGAGAAACTAATGTCCATCACAATTTCACAGGATTTGTCAGTGATTGAAATTCACTATCTTTAGTGTGAAACTGTGATCTGAGCCAAAGTTGGGTTTATTCTGGTTTTCTCCATCATATGTAGTAGAAGCAAAAGAGCTACTCATCTCTTTTTTATTTAGAGTTTTCTGAGGTCATTCACATTACATTTACACACAATTTCATACATTTTAGATTTTAATCACACGAAATTCGCAGTAGTTACCATTCTGCCGAGAACCATAGAGTATTTTGATACAGATTTTTCAATACAAAGAGTGTCTCTTTTCTTTCACAAATATGTTCACAAAGATATCATTTAAACGTTCCATTTTACTTGCTGAGTGTACACGAGTATATATGTACAAACTGTAGGCCTACATATCTGTACACAAAAACATATACTACTACAAACTAAATATTGATAAATATCCAAATCAATTACGCATCAAATAGATTGTAAATTAATCCTCATTCAGTTTAAATTAATACATCAACAATAACAGACAAATATTTATATAGCCTATCATTCAAATTAAATTAAAAATTTCGAATTTGCTTGAAAGAGATTCAGACTATGTAGGTAAACGAACAAAACACATAGAAAGACAGCCAGAACAATGTACAGCAAAATAATTATTACAATATAGCTGAAAGACTCCAGGTCAATAGGAGGCCAAAAACAAGGTGGATAGAACATAAAGGCTTTTGACGAATAGATCGGAACAAGCATCTATATACTGATGTACTGATGTAGTTTATGATTTAACGTATGATAATTAGAGTATAATTTTAATTTCTCTGCACTATTTCTCTTGCTGTGTAACGAGGTTACAGTATCTGCCTTCTATTATTGCAATGTGCAATAAACTTTTACCAGTGAGAGAACTTCCACAACAGACAGAAAACAGCTTAACTGTTAATGCAAACTAGATAGACGATAATATAGTTAAAAGGTACGTTTAATATTCTTGAAAGTTTCCTTAATCACTTTACAAGAAGAACAAAGTTATTTTAATTTAGATTTCTGTGTGACATGTACGATTATAACTTAAATTAAATTTAATATTAAGAGTAAGGCAAAATGACAAGAAATGTAACAATCTTAAATAAATTCGTTTCCATATGCACATTTCATTAAATCGAACAGTAAATCCTCTAGTTGTTTGTGCAGTTTTTACTGTTCATTGAAAAGGATTCAGATTATAATTTTATGTGCCTCTATAATAATATGCCATTACACAATAAGAGGAAAAAATTCGATTTTGCTGATTGGAATAACAAATATGTTACTAATTACGATTTTTATAATCATTAAAAACAAACTGTAAGAAATTTGGTAGAAAACCAAGAGAACCAAGTTAAGGCCCCGCCTCTTCATTCCTGCAGACTAATAAGTTTTCCTATGTTCAGTGTTCTCATATATACAGCACTGCAAAAATGAAACTTGTGATTATTTAGGAAAAAAAAAAAAAAAGGTTATTACAAAGTGTATTGTGAAAATGGATAATTATGACAATAACACTTTCTATATTTCATATAAAAACACTAATAATTAAGAAAATTTTGTGGTACTGTTTCGCTTCAGTTTCCAATACGTATTTTAAAGGATTATAAAATGTCATTATGAGGACCGAAATAGCAACTCAGCTTCTATAAAAATTCTGGACATCTCTGTTAATCCTTGTGAAGCCAGAGTATACAGAATAGTTCACAAGTTTGCCCACAATTGAGAAACATATTTCTGAGAACATTTTAAGTAAAAAGTTAATCATCACTTTGAATCATTTTGAACTAGGATTCTGTAGTCAGTAAAGTTTTGGTTACAAAAAGAAAGAATATGAGATATGTTACTGTTGTACTCTCATATACGAGTATTTATGGGAAAAGCAATTACATTGTGATGTATAACTAGCTGTTAGTATGTCTGCAGCGATGTTAAGTTCCAATCTAAATAGGCCTAAGAGCCTTCAATTAGATCCAGATAAGGGTGCACTTTATGATCAGATCTTTGATCCGCGAGACTCACACTTCAGAAGCCAACTTTATTGATGCTGGAAATGAAATTCTTCAAAATCTTCTGTAAATTCTACAAGATAAAAACATGCTATTGAGGAACTCATCTCGCCAAATACCATCTCACTATCACCAATTTCATCAAACATTAGATAATCACGCAATTTAGATACAGTCATTAAATAACTGACTAAAAACAAAATATCATTATGTCCCTTCTTAAAATTCAAACTGCTATATCACAGCAATTATTGGAAATTGGACCCAGTTGACATGCAATCTTTAATTAAAAGTAAATTCAGAAATAAACTATTCAAGTGTGGGTAGAACTTGGTGAATCACTCTGCAGCACTGGCTAAGTTAGTTGCTTACTCTTGTGATGATCTCTGGATTGAAAAACCGATACTACAGTATAAGTTCTGTGTGTTCCAAAGACTGGAAACATCTGCTGTCAAAATATATAAAACAACTCTTCGATACACTTTAACTTTTCATGCATAAATACATGCTGTTTGTGGCTTACTGTTAAATTAGGTAGCAATAATGGAAAATGGGAAGCATGTGGCTAATGAAATGGACAATTTGACAACACTAGTGGAAGATCTTCAGGTGGAATTTAACAAAACTCGAGCAGGATCGGAATTGAATGACGAAGAAAGAACTGATCACCAAGAAATACTAAAGCAACATATGAATTTGGTGATAGATAAAATAACAAGTGGCATTGATAGACATGCCAACAATTTCATCACGAAGGTGAGATAGGCAATGAAATTTGTTTATTCTTTTACTTTCTATGATGCATCTCTTTAATTAAAAAGAAACATATTTTAGATTTAGTGAAAAAAAAAAGTAGTACCGTGACAAACTATTATGTTTTCAGTAGAAAAGAATACAACATTGTCAGCAGAAAAGTTAAAAACAAACTATTCTCAACTTTCAGTAAAACAATCGGAATCTATATCTGTTGCTCCCTTATCAAATACTCTTTAACATCTTAACATATAATACACGCACCAGTAAGACATTTATACATTAAAGCATGATTAACTATTTAAACTCTGCATGCTAAAATGTATGAGACTGTATGATATGCAATGGTGATATATCACTGCTGAGCCTCCAAAATCTGCTTTGTGCATTTAAACAGATTCTTCTGGAGAAAGAAAAAAAAAAACTTCACTTTTAATTCTCTCGATTTTCAAACCCACTTTCGGTAAAATTTCAATCATCACATGAAAAATGATGAAATTATGCCGAGAGTAACTTCCTCCTGAAAATCTGTTTAAATGCACAATAGCAGATTTTAGAGGCTCAGCGACAATATGTAACATATAGTGTATACTTTATAATGCATGTTTGATATAATCTGCTCATTATAATTGCATTATAGTGAATTTTTATTGTCTGAAGCACTGGAAACTACTGATACAAATGTACTGATGGTGAAATTAGCAGATATAGACCCCTTAGTAGAGGTACAAACTTAAGTGACTATGCCGAGAGAAAACTATGCATGATCATGAATGTTTGTGAAGTAAACTAATATTTAAAACAAAATATATTTTATACAAGATCGATCACAAAACTGCATAAAACTTACCTACTGATGTGTAAAACTAACTGGTTATTTGTTATGAAGAATAGATATCTTTACAGAAAAACTAAGAAAGACTGAAGACCAAAAAGAAAGTCAAAAATATTCTAACTACGAAAATAGCACTTTTAATTGAAAACTTCAAAACGATTTAAAGCATAGATGATAATGAAAATATATAACTGTACTCATATGAAATAAACTAATATATTATTATACAGAGGAATTCTAAATTGAAGTAATAATGGAAAATCGAAAAACCAATAATTATTTTCCGTTGTAAGTTAAAACAGGCCTAATGAAACGCTATTTCCACTGTTACTTAAAAAAAATATGACACGAAATCTATGTGAAAATAACGACAGCAATATCATACTTTTTATCTAGTCAACGATTCAGAAGAGAAAAATAAGTTCACGGAGATAATTTAATTATATTTCAAAGATACAATATACTTCTACAGATACAGCTCCTAAATTTCTCTGACACAAACATTCTATTCCAATAGGAAACATGCATATTCATTTACAAAATTCAACAGAATATTCGTACTTGCTCAAATTATTACCACATGTTTCAATAATACAAGTTTTTTTAAGTAGGTTGCTTTACGACGCTTTATCAACATCTTAGGTTATTTAGCGTCTGAATGAGATGAAGGTGATAATGCCAGTGAAATGAGTCCAGGGTCCAGCACCGAAAGTTACCCAGCATTTACTCATATTGGGTTGAGGGAAAACCCCGGGAAAAACCTCAACCAGGTAACTTTCTCCGACTGGGAATCGAATCCGGGCCACCTGGTTTTGCGGCCAGACGCACTGACTGTTACTCCACAGGTGTAGCTCAATAATACAATCTCAGAAGTCGTTAAAATAATTGGTGCAGCGATAAAGGAATCGTTTGAACAAAAATACGAAACTGCAAAAATACAGTGAGTCCCAGCAAATGTTCCCTGTTTTTCTGTTGACCGACTAGTGGGAGAGCTCCCCCCCCCACTACCGCCACTGCTTGCACCCGTGAACTAACAGTGCTTTGTTGGATTAAAAATTACATACTAAGTTATATTAATAACAATCGGTAATCATCCTCTGCACAGTAGCTGATGGAAGTGTTGCCCATCTTGTATGACAATTCATACATAATTAAAAGAGCCAGTTTCATTAAACCTATCTAGGTATTTACTAAATTCAGTACAGTAAAAGACCGATATAGCGCGAATTTGTATTTAACGCCGGGAAAGTATGTCCCCAGTAAAAGACACAAAATATACAATACATTTAGTGGAAACCAATCTTAAAAAGAAATCAATTTAAAAGATAACACTGCACAGAGCATTTCTGCAGTGTAATGTGCTGCATCAGCAGGTATATGCACAGCCCTTAGTGGATAATGACCTTTTCTTAGGGGTTGTAAAACTGCATTCCAAGGGATTTTGCAGGCATAATGGAAAACAATTCGTGCGTTAACAAGTCATGAATGCATTTTTATTTAAGTTTTCTAAAATCTTGTAAAGTGAAGGTTATAGGGCCTACTCTATCGTGTTTTAGTCTGTGTCACATATTCTGAGTGTTAAGTTGTACAGTTTCAGTCTGTGACACACATTCTGAGTCTTAATTTAATTAAATGTTAAGTGCAGTAATGTCGCAAAAACGAAAAACATATTCACTGAGTGAAACGCTTAAAATAACTGACCGTGTAAAAAGCAGAGAAACAAAGCCAAACTTGTCGCAGGAATGCGGCATTCCAGAAAGTACAATTAGAGGGTGAAGATATAAATGTTATACGGAATGAAAATGGTGGTGAAAATGAAGAAAACGACGATGAAGATGGCAGTGAAGGAAATGTTGTAGAAGAGAAAGACAATATTCGAAGTGTTTACTGAAGTGATATCTCATATAAATAATATAATGGCTTGGTTGGAAAGGAAAAGTGAACCAAACTGTGTTCGTCTCCTCCATCTTGCTAATATAAAACAATATGTGGAGAAAAAAAACACAGTGATTTAGTCCGCCAAACAAAACTTATGGAAGTTTTTAAGTCAGTGTAAAATGAGGATAGTTATAAACAGTGAAGTGAACTATTGCTAAAAACAATATAATAACAAGTTTTATGGAATAAACTGAACAACTGTGAGTGTTCAATTTATATTACAGTACGTATTACATTATTGAAATTCTGTTTAGAGTTATAGTGGATTAAATTACTGGCTTTACCTATCTCCATGTGACTTGTCATTTCCTTAACACACAGACTATAATCACTTCTGACATACTGCAGTTCAGCTATAGCCTGGGGGTTGAGTATGTCCCCCAAAATCGCGCTATATCGGGATTTTACTGTATTGCTTTTCTATACAGAACTGAACAGCCATGAAATTTACGTCTAAAGTTGATCTCCTGCCACATGATTTATTTTTCTATATGTATGTTTTCAAAACGTGTACACGTTCACACACTGCATATATAACCACTGCAAAACACAATGCAAAGTAATAAACTGCACTTATTCCTAGCTGAGTCACTACGTGCATTAACTGCTGCTTGTCAAGGACAGACTACAGACTGACAGCTAATTTCAGGGAACTGAACATACAGTCTCTTCATGTAGGTACACAAAAAAGCTAATACCGGAAGCATAACATGAACACCAGTCAGGAGTGATGAAATAAACTAAACTATTCACCAGTCATTCAGATAAGGTGAGAGAAATCATGAAAAAAGTCGAATCGGTATTCTAGTGATTAATCAAAATTGAGATGCCCAATTTTAAAGCGTATTAAACTTTTTAACATAATATAGTACGTAAGTTCTAAACTGGCGAAGCACTGTGAGTTTACAGATGCAAGCAGGAGTTGGTCAGCTGACGGAAACACTGGGAACATTCATTGGGACTGACTGTATATTAGGCTGCTAAAACTGAGAAGAAATCTAGACACAGCTGGTTTAAATTATTTTTCAGTGTGTGTACTGCTATGTGAAAGATGCTTTTTAATAACAATATTGATGGTAGCATGCATTTTCAATGAAATGTAAATTTGAAAAGTTTGTGTGTTTGCAATCCACTAATAACTTTTTTATTTGAACATTAATTTGAATATTAACTTTTTTTTTTTTCAAATTGCCACCTTAAGATCTTCTAGAGAACATATTCACATCAACTTTAAAAGTCATCATAGTCTGAGAATAATTATTATTGGAATCAGAATTTTAAATTTCAAGTTTACTTCAAATTAAACATTTAGATTAGCTTATCAAATTTTGTGGAGCCTTGAAATCTTTTTTACAGTGGGTACTTGACTGACCATCCCTACTAAAAAAATTCTGCTCTAGGAGAAATGTTTAGAGACAGTAGAACACTTTGTCATCTCATACAATATCCACACTTCACTACACTGCTGAAAAATTGGTAAGGGAGTACCTAGTAAAAAACTGTCTTTGTCCATGAAAAATTTTACTGATTAAGATTTGAATTCAGGTGTCTCACCACACTATCTGTTCGGCTAATAATGTGCCGTCCTATAACTTTGTTTGAAATTTATCATTACTATTAATTTCAAGTACTGACCCAAACTGCCAAGTCTGAACATAAAACGAATATAAAACTACTGTTTTTATTAATTTTTTGCCCTCTGAAAAACCATAAATTGTGTTACTTCAACCAGGGCAGCAAGTCAGCAAGTGACACAGACTGCGGAATCAGAGATTCAATAAGAAAAATAATTTTTCCACTTGTAGTGTCACTTCACCTTTTCATCTCAGAGTATACTATGATTGAGAAAGGAAAAGTAATTTCATACTTACACGAAATTCTTACACGAAAATTTCCCACACTGCACTTCAACTTTTCCAAGAGAAACCAATTCAATATATCACTTTTCACCAGCAAATGGAAAAGAATTTTGTCAAAATATAGGTTAAGCAAACGAGTGTGAGTGCTGTGTATGGACTAAGTAATTTAGAGGATGAAGGCATAATTGCAAGTCAACAATTATATTATGTATTCCTTAATGTCCGAATTTATACAGAGTTCTAGCGATATTACCTATATACTGTTTTGCTTAAATTAAAGATATTTTCCAACGAGAACATTCAAATACCTTTAAAATTAAAAACAGTGACATACTGCAGACAAAGTTATTTTTATGCTTTTCAAATAGGCTATGTAATATAATGCAAAATTAATAATAATAATAATAATAATAATAATAATAATAATAATAATAATAATAATAATTACAAATCATAATTTCTTGATATCCTACTGCTTCCTCACTATGGTAGTAAATAGAAAATTAAAACTTTTGTCATTTATAAGCTTGTTTACATTCATTTTCAGCAAAAGTAATTCATTCACATTCTTTCACTAAAACTACGAGCCTTGCTTGCATTCTTTATCTACAGATAATTCACCATTACTGTCCTATATTCTTCTCAAACAAATTTATGTTATGTAACATCACAAATTATTAGAAAAGAAATTAATAAGAGACTAATCCATCAGATAACATTATAACTTCTGAGTCCTGAGAGTATAGTATACTATACCATACTTCATACAAGATTATGATATAAGATGTACAGAGACCCGAAGTATAGTATAACATACCTACATTTGTGCCATAACTGTAACCTGCAGAATTTTTTCAGCATTTTTTCTCATGTCAGCGATTTTTTTTCGAAGTGTAGAATTATACTGAACTTCAAAAATAAACAAATTTCTCAGGGCTCAGGAGGATACGAATACAAATACAATATGTTCATATATTGATTTATAATCATTATTAAACCTTATAATACTGTATACCGACAATTTTGTCAGTGATATGAAGAAGTGAAAGAGATTTGTAGTAATAGTAGTAACTGTTGAAAGTAAATTATAATGCAGAATTATGGAAAGCAAAAAAAAAATGAAACGTCATTAGGTCAGAAACTTAAACTCAACTCACTGTGATAGATATAGTATAAGTTGAATATAAATTTGTTGACATTTTTAAATTTACTAAAGTATGTTTTGTTTAACGACTCTCGCAACTGCCGAGGATATATATCACTGTCGCCGTTGTGTTGGAATTTTGTCCCGCAGTAGTTCTTTTACATGCCAGTAAATCTACTGACATGAGCCTATCGCATTTAAGCATACTTAAATGTCATCAACCTGGGCCAGGATCGAACTCACAACCTCGGGCACAGAAGGCTAGCATTATACCGACTGCGCCACCCAGGCCGACTTTGGTTTTCAGTTCCTCAAGATATTGTGACCTGCAATTCTGCTATTCTGGCAGAGAGGATTTACATTTTTGATGTGAAGGCATATGCACCTAGAATTAGGATCTGTACATGGGTGATACAAAAGTCGTTGATAATTCTGCTTATGTTATTAATAAATGGTACATCATACTGTTCCTTCAACAAGTCACAAATTTAGTGTCACATAGAAACCTCTCAAGTTTACTTCATTTCTTGAGATAGCAGCATTTCGATTTTTTGTTTGAAAATGTCATCACCAGGGAAAGGATTTATATGTAAATACATATTTACTTATAAAGCTAATATAATTTATATTTTGCATTATCTTTATGTTTCACAATGTGTAGGGTTGAAAAATCCTACTTTTATTTTCCATATTTTTCCATATTTTAGAGTTTAGTACATATTTTCGTTAATTTCCATATATTTTCCATATTTCATATAAAACAGTCCATATTATATTAGGTTTAACAATAAAACAAAACAAAATTCCATTAACTTTTAAAAATACATTTCAACAATAGAGATTTAAACACATGTTCAGTAATCCCTTTAACATCAGAGTTATTTGAAAATTAGCAGTCCTATCAACAATTGGAAAGTAAGTTACAAAACTGTATTAATTTAATTTAAAATTTTTAACAGACTTCAGTTGTGCAGCTCAACAGTTAAATGCCAGTCAGAGTACACATAGGTTCAGTTTTGTAAATCATACTATAAAGACGGTAAATATGCCAAAAGTACGTCATTCAGTCAATTTAAAATCAAAACTAACAAGTTACATTTCAGAATTTAAAGAAGATGGTTTATCAACTGACAATAAAATATTATTTTGTAATTTGTGTCAGTGTGCAGTATCATCTACACAAAAGTTCCTGGTGCAACAACACATTACAACTAGTAAACATCAGGCCAACAAACAACTAAATTCCAAGCAGAGACAATTGTTTTTAACACAACCAACAACATCGAATGTAAGATCTGAGTTTAACATCGACCTGTGCCGTTCTCTCATCTCTGCTGATATTCCTCTCTACAAAGTAAAGAATAAGGTCTTCAGGGAATTCCTTGAAAAATATACTCAACATACAATCCCGGATGAGTCAACACTTAGGAAGACGTATGCTCCATCCATCTACGATGAGACAATACAGAAGATAAGAGATGAAATTAAAGATAGTTCAATTTGGGTTTCCATTGATGAGACTCCCGACAAAGAAGGTAGACTTGTTGGTAATGTAGTTATCGGTTTGTTAAGTGAACAATATTCTGAACGAATTCTTTTACATTGTGATGTTCTAGAAAAGTGCAATAACAAAACTATAGTTAAACTGTTCAACGAAGCTATGGGTATCCTGTGGCCAAAGGGTATTATGTACGATAATGTGTTATTCTTTATTAGCGATGCTGCCCCTTATATGGTCAAAGCTGGACAAGCATTATCTGTTGTATATCCTAAATTGACTCATTTTACTTGTGTGGCGCATGCATTTCATCGTGTGGCAGAAGTGGTCAGAGACAATTTCCCTAAAGTAGATTTGTTGATTTCATCAGTGAAAAAAGTATTTCTCAAAGCTCCCAGTAGAGTTAACGTGTTGAAAGAAATGTACCCTGAAATTCCATTGCCACCAAAGCCAATTTTAACTAGATGGGGTACATGGCTAGAAGCAGTTGAATATTATGCCGAACATATAGACTCTATTAACAATGTTCTCCTTGCATTGGACTCTGAAGATGCAGTCTCAATTGATACTGCGAAAACAGTTACCTGTGACATAAGTGTGAAGAATGACTTAGCTCACATTCAGCATACATTTTCATGCATCATAAAAACGCTCAAAAGTCTCCAAAATAGGCACCTTTCACTATCTGAAAGTTTTGAAATTATAAATAGTACTGTGGAACAACTGAATCGTGGTAGAGGTAAAGTTGCAGATGCAGTAAGAGCTAAGGTGGACACTGTACTTTCAAAAAACCCTGGATATGAAGAACTACAAAAGGTTGTTGCTGTGATGAGTGGTGAATCAACAGTGAAGATTAACTTGGACTTATCCCCAGCAGACATTGTGAAATTGAATTATGTACCAGTTACTTCTTGTGACGTCGAACGCTCTTTTAGTCAGTATAAATCTATCCTCAGAGACAATAGAAGAAGATTCACTTTTCAGCACTTGAAAGAAATGTTTGTAACCTATTGTTATGGTAACAGACAATAAAAATTGTGTTTTGTTGAAACTACATTGGAAGATAAGGTACGTCCATTATATTTTTTGTTTAGTTTGATTAAAATGTACCAATATTTAACGTACATAGTCATTTTTTTTATAATTTTAAGTCCATATTTAATTCCATATTTTGGTAAAAATCCATATTTAATTCCATATTTTGGTAAAAATAACTACATATATATTTACATATTTCATATATTTTTAGTCCATATAAATCCGTTCCCTGGTCATCACCCTCTTCCAGGATTGAACCTGTAATAATTAGTCTAGAGGTAAGGGTGAAAATCATCAGACTATCAAAGACAACTTTCCTTAGCCTACTTTGGAAGAGAAATAAAACTGAAAGTACTACGTCATTTTTATGGCACAAAATCTTGCTACGATACTAAGTGAAATAAACAGACCATTTATTAATAATAATAATAATAATAATAATAATAATAATAATCATCATCATCATCATCATAATACTTATGGCTTTTAAGGAACCCAGAGGTTCATTTCCACCCTCACATAAGCCCGCCATCGGTCCCTATCCTGAGAAATATTAATCCATTCTCTACAATCATATCCCACCTCCCTCAAATCCATTTTATATTATCCTCCCATCTACATCTCGACCTCCACAAAAGTCTTTTTTCCCTCTGGCCTCCCAACTAACACTCTACATACATTTCTGAATTCGCCCATATGTGCTACATGGCCAATGCCAAAATTAATTGCTGTTAGCCAATATCCTTGCTAACAATTCTGTTATGGAAAATAATGAAATTTGTATTATGTACTATCACTATGGTGGTCTAATGTCTAAAGTACTGGACTTATAATCCTTTAGATCCAGGTTCAATCCCTGGTGTACATTCTGATTTATAATTTGTGGTGGGCAAGCCCATGGTACAGGTAACACAGGGGTTTTCTCCAGGAGCTCTGATTCCCCTGTGGCAAGAGTTTACAACACGTTGAACATAATCTACTAGTAGATACTTACTAAATAGAAGAAAAATGTTTCAAGGAAACTGTAATATTGAACACTATTCAGGACTAAATTGGTCACCCTAAATCCTGGGAAGTCTTTTCTTATTCCCCCTTTTTTCTAACAAACGACGTAAATGCCCTAGTTCAGAATCTTTAAATTATCTGTTACACAGGCAAGGTCGCTCGTCTAGTCGCAATGCGAAAGGACAGGGAACCTTTCAATTTGCAGATTTAGAATTCACGGCATCTCTTCTGACGGCCTTCACCTGCCTTGTCATCGAACAACAGACGACTGAGTCTTCTCGACTCCTCCTGCACTGCGAAATGACACAGTTCCTTTCAATGTGCAGATTTACACCAGTCTTTTTTCCTCGTCCCATCCCGTCATCAATTTGATCACATTTCCGTCCCCTCACATATGTGGTACCTAAGAGGTTATGTCCATTTTCGGTTTTTCCCCTTAAAAATTTTCTAGAGCCCCTTCAGTGGAGCAGCGTAATCCGGAGTGAGACAAGTGGCCAACAGGCTTGGAGCTCACATATTTAGTTTCTTTCAGCCTTTGCAAGGACGCGTTTTGCGTACCTTTTAAATTTCTCCTCCCACTTCCCTTTCAATTCAATTCAAAGTCTTTTCTTCTACTTACCTTTCTGAATCTTCATTTTCGAACGAAAACTTGACAAAAAATAAATACGAACATTTGGAACCATGCATTTGACTGTGTGTTACCAGATATTCACCAAACATCGTTAAGGAAAGTTTTTCCCGCTACATTTCACACTGAGTAAATGGAAATATGATTATAACAAAAATTTAGTTTATTTACAAAACGTTCAAGACTTATTTGTAACATTTTATTTATATAAGTAATTAAGTCTATTGCTTTGTTAATTCAGTTTCTAAGAAATAAAAAAATGGTGTGACAACTGCAATTATTATAGGAATAGATCATTTCAAAATGCAAGAACTTCCCAGTAGATCACAAAATATTCCAAGTTGCCTGTTCCTGCCATATGGCACTCCAAAACAATCTCCATTATCATCTCATCTCACTGCGGATGTAACATCGACTAGTCTGCAATGGGACATGCTGGGTAATGACTTTGTCGGTAAATGAGTGTACACAACTGGTTTTCATATGAGAGAAGATGAACAGTTAAGTACAGTTCAAAACAAACTTTGACAGCCTCGTTTCCTAGAAATGGCAAATAAGCCTACCTTTTTCAACAATTTATTTAAAGGGACTGACCCTCAGACCGACAAAGGAACAGTAGTAACAGACTCTCATTAAGATAAAATGCGGCACTGACAAGTATCTAACATTCTAACCCAAGACAAATTTCTCAGTTTCTATCGGTCAGTGTTTGTATGTGCAGTGCAGTGATCGACTGAAACAATGTCTTCCGTCTTTTGACCGTGGTTAAGTGGTACAGAAGTTTGCAAGGCAAGAAAAGAAGAGAAAAATTCAAATCCTGGCCCTTCGTCTCAAAGAATTCCTACAAATAATGATTCAGACTCTGGTCCTTCATTTCAGAAGATCCCTATAAAGAAAAAGGGCCTTGTTATTGGTCAATGAGTGAAATTGTGGACATACACTGTGAAGATGTCGAAAAAAGTTAAACATTTTCTGTGTTCCATAGTTGATAATGGTGGTGTTTTAATAAATAATAATTTAAAATAATGACTTAACTACGGATGCGACAGGTGTAGAAATTGCCACGGTAAAGAAACTTTCATCCATCAATCACGACAAGTATCAGATTCCGACTAAAGAACACAAGATGACTCAATTTTCTTCTGACTGAAAGGCTTAGATCACACAGTTATACTGAAAATGTATAATTTTTTAAACTGTACTAAACTGTTTCTGTATTATCCTGCTAATTTCTTTTTCATGTTTCCATTCTTTCTCTATAAACGGTTTGTGTTTTAAGTTTACTTATTTTTAGTCTTTACATGTACTTTCTTATTTTTGCCCGTAATAAATTTTAATTCCTAAATAACATGGTCTTAACAATTGAAGGGTTCATAACGTATTAGCAAAATATATGGCAACTCTGTAAAATCCGATGTTTGGCACGTCAAAACAGCTTTTAGACAGTGTGATGGGGCAAGGACGTTAAAGCTTGTCCCAAAGTGTACCCACCATTAGTACAAAAAAAAACTATTACTAAAAATGGAATTACTGACACTGACAAATCAGTAAAGTATATGACTGCTGGAAGAACTAGAAAGTCAAGTTGGCAGTGTTATGTAGGTAAGTTACGAATACTAAGATTCAGATATACTCTTATTTTATCACAATTCGACTTTATTTTCTAGTTGTAATCTTTTTAGTATGATCTAGTTTGATGTGAATGTTGTGCAACATCAATAAACCACATGTTGTTGAACTGCCAGCAAGCTTATAAACACCAGAGCACACAGGAACCAAGGAGATAGAGCTACTGTCTTTTCTTTCTGAACTTCGGCAGTAAGAAGTGGTGTGGTAATTACCAGAGTCAGTCGGTTTTATCAGTAGGTTAATGTTGTAGGAGTCTGAATGCACTTCATAGTCATTTTGGAACTTATGAAGGGATTAAAAACCATGTCTTTGCGCGAGTTTGAAACCAGACTCTTTCAACTCATCTAGCCTACTAACAGAGGCAACTCAGTTTCTAAACTAAATCCAGTACAATAATGTTGCTGTTTTCCAATGACTCAATATTGTTTTATACCATTGTGCTTTTAGCACAAACCTCGTAGATCTTGCATTCTGTACTGTAGTAGATAAAATGTGCATTAAGGAGAGGTTTTGTTTAAGTCTCTTTGCATATGTATCTCTATTAAGATATTTCAACTTTCTGTCTACTGGTCTTCCTACTTTTGGCTGTTGTATATATGAATTTTTATTGAAGTAAACGTCATAATGTAATTTTCTTGAAGTGTCTACTATATCAAGTTCATTGGTTAAGTTCGTCTTATCCTTCACCAGGCAAATAACATGTATAATGACATGTGGCGACGCACTCAGCTACTAGAGGGACTTGTAAAGGATTCTATGTCCTTATCAAATGCAACAAGAAGAGAATTGCAAGAGGGAATACGATCTATTGCCCTCCAGATGGGACGACGAGGTCTGTTTCAATCCGACCGAGATAGGCAAGAGGGTAAATGCTTTTTTATCATTACAGTGCTGAGATTGAAATAATGTATGTTTCTGAAAATCTGTCATTCTTCAGATTTTTGTGTATTTATACTACTTAATATGAAGAGAAGCATTTTACACTTAAATTTAATAATTCATAACACAAAGGACTAATATTAGTTAAATAATATGTTTAGATGTATAGATATGGTATATCTTTCTATATAACTGTTAGGTAGTATACAAATACATTCAATTTTTAAACTGTAAATTATCAGTAAAATTAAAATAATTAAGACTGACCATAAAAAACAAAATATTGATTGCAGGAACAGTAGACATAGCTCTAGATACAATGGGCTTGGTTCAAAGAAGACTGAGTGAGCTTGGAAGAAAATTTGATTCTAACTTCCAAATGCTGATGCTTGCACAAAACTTATTTCTTGAGAGTTGTCATCGCATCCAATTAGACGAACCACAACTTGAGACTAAGATAACTAAAGTGCTGGAGAGAATATTGGGCGCTATCACTAACAGGTAACACTACAATTCTCAGTTCAATGTGATACTCACTCAGTAAGTCCAGGATTCAATTGCTATGAAATTTAGCAGAGTATACTATCTTCAAGTATGCTTCATTCTCATCACATAATCTCACTGACAGTGAGTAATACTGACCATACAAAAGTGTTATTACGTAAATAAAATCATTCCTAACCATTCCTCCTCTTTCTCTACATGTCTGCTTAATAGTCTGTCCTAGTTAAAAATATTAGGCCCTATGCTTAATATCGAAAAAATATATATATGAAAAATCGTAGATCTTAAAAGTTACAATTCTCCATGAATAAGATTCCATACATCTCATTTTTCCAGACATTTCCTCAGTTTAAATGTTGAAGGAACTGTTTGGCCAGGAGTTTTAAGAATTATTCTTTTGCCAGAAATTTACCATTAAATAATATTATTTAATGTATTTCACAAAAGTAATACTAATAAAAAAAAATAAAATATTTCAGACATTTCTATTGCATGTCTTCAAATGAATATTAACAATCAATGCTCATGAGTTCATGAATATATTGACAACTACATTTTGGGTTCATCAATACTTTGAAAAGCAAATCAAGCAGGTTCTGCAGGAGGACTGGCTTATGACTTGGCTTTTCGAGGTCTCAACCCAGGACAGGTCCGTACACTTAGGCATGCTTTGGCCCATTGTGCACCCTACATACGCGATGATTTCCAAATCCGACAGGTGACCTGAGTAGCATTCGTGAATCCGATGCTGACAGGTGGGCCATCCTACCTCAGTCCCTGATAGAGCCAGGTCCCACTTCGTGGACGAGTAGCCTAATTAGCCTCATGAGCCCAGAGCCCTTCCTGATCAGCCGACACAGACAGGTGGACCACCCTGCTTCAGCTCCTGATAGAACCAGGTCCCATCCACACACAAGTAGACTGATAAGCCCGAGGGGCCTGGAGCCCTAAGCCCTTCCTATATCAGCATCAGAAGCCTGTACTAGCCCCCAAGACTTCACCCAGCCTAAAATTATTCCAGTTGGAATAATTTTATTATTATGGAATTGAATATTTCATTTTGGTTCAATTTTATTATGCTTGATGGCTAATGCTTCCATTTTTTTTTTCTTGTCCCGTAATTTTTAATGTTTATTTTAAGAGTAAGTTTGAATTATATATGGGTATAATAAATAGGATTGCAATAGATATTTCAAATGAGAGCTGAAATGAGGGGCAGGTTGAGTGTGTTGGTGGTGTAATAGAGGGAAATGGGATTACCCCAAGAAAAACTCTCTGCAATGTCTTATTTGTCCATCACAAATTCCATCACAACTTGACCGGGGATCAAATACAGGCCATCTGGATGAAAACAACAGCACCAGGAGGAGGATTAACAGACCATTATACGACACCACCAAACACACTATCTTTGTTAGGTAATGAAAACAGACTTCATCTGCATCAATCAGTTCATTTCATGTCTTGAATAATGAAAATAGAATTATTGACAGAATCATCCACAATTTCATCATGTGTCATTCACATTTCTATCCAAGTTTAGACATTTTGATGCACAGAAACACATTATTATTACAAAAATAATATTACCTATGCAAGTATGTATACATACTGCAGCCACAACAGATTACAACAATAGTACACAATTAATAAATAAACGCTCAAATTGAAAAATCTGATGAAGTAGGTCTATTGTATTTTTTTGGATAAATATTATGGACGATATTTTTAGTGATTTTTTTAGGATTACTCAAAGTCCTGTCACACTATCGCTGTTATTTTGCATTTTGTGTTAACTTTACTAAATATAACACGTCATTCATACCCAAACATAACAAGAAGGTTAAAAAAAAAATGTAATTTCGGTTTATACATTTTTCACACTTAAATTATCTGTTCTTTCCTTCAAACCCCCTAAAAAAGTACAAATGAAATTTTACAGTATATGTAATTCACTGGAGAAAAATAGTGAATTAAAATATAAAAACGATATCATTATTACGGTATTAAAACACACATTAAAAATCGTGTTTAAACCATACATGTTTCAGGACCTGCAGTCCTATCTTCAGTGGTCATCTGTAACGAAATACAGATGACCGCTGAAGATAGGACCACATGTCCTGAAACATGTATGATCTAAACATGATTTTTGCTGGGTAACTTTCGGTGTTGAATCCCAGACTCAATTCACCGGCATTATCACCTTCATCTCATTCAGACACTAAATAACCTAAGATGCTGATAAAACATCGTAAAATAACCCATTAAAAAACCTTATTTTTAATGTGTGTTTTAATACTGTATTAATTATATTGTTTTTATATTTTGTGTGTTTTAATACTGTAATAATTATATTGTTTTTATATTTTAATCAATTGAATGAAAACACTGTCGAATCAAGACTAGGTTTTAGCATGTCTGTTACAAGCATGTCTAATGCTAAAAATAATGAACACTGATACTTAATAAAATGTCTATTACATAAAACCACATTCACAGGAGCATGAACACTGACCATGAAATACAAGAACTGCAGGAACTGCTGAAGAGTCACACCACCCATTTGACACAAGGCCTGGAGCAGACGACCAAGTCAGTGTTCCAAGCTTCTGAACAAAGCAATGAAGACAGCAAACTGCTACAGATAGCCATTGCTGGGATCAAGGACCAACTCCTCGAGAGCAGCAAGATTATGGAAGAGGCTATTTCAGACATCAGGGATGAAAAATCAACTACTACCGAGAAGCTTTACAATATTGCAACAAGTTTACAGGTAAAACTGACAATTTTAACATTACAGGAAATATAAGAAATTGTCCTTAGTGCTTTCACATTCAAATCCAGTGAATTGGAACAAAAGTACACTACTCGAAAATAAATTTACTCATTTCTTTAGACATTCATGACTTTAGTGTTCTTCGTAACAATTACGAAATGAAAATGAAAATCTCCCCATGCACCTCAATTCATGGCCATGAATGTCTAAATAAGCGACTAAATTTATTTTTTGAGCAGTGTATGTTCCACAATTCTCTTTAGAAAAATCTTAAATTGGTAGTTCCATAATGTAGATTTATGACATGTTAAAATAAGCCGCATCTCGTCTATTAAAAGTTCAACTAATTTTTTGAGTAGACAAATAGTTTAGGTAAACATCTATAGTTCACTGACATAACTGCTCATAAATAAATTTACTTACTCATAGCTTTTAAGGAATCCGCAGGTTCATTGCCACCCTCACATAAGCCTACCATCGGTCCCTATCCTGTGCAAGATTAATCCAGTCTCTATCATCATATCCCACCTCCCTCAAATCTATTTCAATATTATCCTCCCATCTACGTCTCAGCCTCCCCAAAGGTATTTTTCCCTTTGGCTCCCAACTAACACTCCATATGCATTTCTGGATTCGCCCATACGTGCTACATGCCCTGTCCATCTCAACGTCTGGATTTAATATTTTTAATTAGCCTATGTCAGGTGAAGAATACAATGCGTGCAGTTCTACATTGTGCAACTTTCTCCATTCTCCTATAACTTCATCCATCCTAGTCTAGCCACAAATATTTTCCTAAGCACCTTATTCTCAAACACTCTTAACTCTGTTCTTCTCTCAAAGTGAGAGTCCAAGTTTCACAGTCATACAGAACAACCAATAATATAACTTTTATAAATTCTAACTTTCAAATTTTTTGATAGCAGACTAGATGACAAAAACTTCTCAACTAAATAATAACAGGCATTTCCCATATTTATTCTGCGTTTAATTTCCTCCCAACTATCATTGACTTTTGTAACTGTTGCTCCAAGACATTTTAATTTTTTCACCTCTTCGAAGGATGAATCTCCAATTTTTATATTTCCATTTTGTACAATATTCTGGCCACGAGACATAATCATATACTTTGTCTTTTCGGAATTTACTTCCAAACCTATCGTTTTACTTGCTTCAAGTAAAGTTTCCGTGTTTTCCCTAATCATTTGTGGATTTTTTCTAATATAGTCACGTCATTCGCATAGACAAGAAGCTGATGTAACTAACCCATTCAACTCCAAACCTTCTCTGCTATCCCGAACTTTCTAATGGCATATTCTAGAGCGAAGTTAAAAGTAAAGGTGATAGTACATCTCCTTGCTTTATCCCGTAGTGAATTGGAAAAGCATCAGATAGAAACTGGCCTATACGGACACTGCTGTACGTTTCACTGAGACACATTTTAATTAATCGAACTCATAAATAAATTTACAACACCAAAACATAGAGTATACCATAAATTACGCCCAATACATGAAGATGATCATAAAAATTACATTTACATTTCTAAAATGTTAATTGGCTACGAAAAAATTGATGTAGTCATAATTCTGCACATTAGATCAACAACAATGACAAATTTTCTAAAAGCTAGAAAAAAACAAGTTCCGCATAAAAAACAAAGTACAAATTTTCATATGAATTTGTTATGGATTATAAAAAGGAGAATTAACTCCAACCATCACAATAATTCAGCAGTGGAACATTAAAATTCAAGACGGAAAAATTCATTGAAAGATTTAAAGTTAATTGCTGATCTATCTCGAAAATCTGCTGTGGCCATGTTGAGAATGGCTTGTACGTCGGTAAACACCTTAATTGATTCAGTTATTGACTTCTCCTACATGTCTGTTATGCACAAAGAAAGAGGATATAGGCATGGAACACCTGGCAATTGCAGATATACTGAGAATTTTGTGGATCTTACATCCAAATACTGGAAAGCAAGAAGAACAATAAGTTCATTCTTAAACTGCAAACCCAACATTCCCCAATATTTTCCATTTTCTGGAAGTGAAAAAATCCTGCAGATTGAAAGAGACGATAGGGTACATTACATAATAATAAAAAAAAACCTACATTACATTTTGTGATTAAATGCACGGTTAATTAGAAAATTAAGTTGGAAATTTCGACAGTCTGGCAACATTGCCACTAACACAGTGCTCTTTCTTCTTGCAATACAGATGTAAGAGATCAACGAACTCAGGTCTGTCTCTCTAGGTGAACTTCCCTCTCTGACTACAATGTTGCAATCTGTTCACATTGTTTGTTGGCTTGAAATTAGTGGTTTTTTAATTAAATTTACACGAAAATCGTCATCACTATTGAAATACACCAAAGGGATAAATGATTCTTTATTAGATTTTTCTATCGATATGGACAAAAACCGTGATCCAATTCACAACACTTACCGAATAAGAGGGTGTTAAAATTGGGGGGGGGGGGACTTTTTTTCTGAGAAAACTATGAACTTTCCACCAATATGGTACTGGTATTTAACTTTTTTATTATATATAATATGAGCTATTCGCACTGAAAATCTGCAGAGTTATTTCACTTCCACCCTGTATATACACACACATACACAAATATTTTAATATTTCATTTCTTACTTGCAGGAACTGCAGGATTCTGTTTCTGAACTCTCAACCACCAATGTGGCAGCCAAACATGATGCAGAGAAATACAGAGATGATGTTATGGAGTGTCCAGAGAGTGAACAAATTGCAGTGGAAATTATAGATGAGCTACAAAGGAAAGGTATCACATTCACACAGATAACAGCAAACAGAAGTGGAACAACTCAGATTGGCAAAAGAAAAACCATGGACAGTGATGACAGATACTTCTTTGGAGGTGAAGACGGATTTGGAGAGGAACCTACAGAAGATACAGATGAAACAGAATCAGCACAGTTTCGCACTTTCAAATCAAATGAGAGTATGTCTGAGGAAGAAAATTCTGAGGATGAAAACTTCCTGGAAGGTACAAGACTTCAGACATCTGTTACAGGCATAAATCTCCCAACAAATGCATCCACTTTTCAAAGACAGCATCGATTTGATTTGCAAGCAAACAAAAGTTCTTCCACAAATAAAACTTCTAAATCCCCAGAAGTTACAATTCAGATAATTCCTCACAATGTAGATTTACAATCAGCACGCAATGGTCAGAACCAATTATTTGGTCTTGGTTTACATCAATTTGCTGCTATAATACAGGATTCAGATGTCAATGGTAGTGGACAAAGATCACAACCAATGCTTACAATCGTTCATGCGATTTCTCAAAATGGTGAAAATAATACTGAAATTTTACAAAGGAATTTAGACAACTCGGACACAGAAGTTCATGAACGTATTAAACCAAATGTGAACGCCTCGCTGCCTAGTGAATTACATTATATTAATGGTACATTTGCATACAATCAGTCTGAAAATTCTGATTTGTCTCTCAAAGATCATGGAAATGGATTCGTATCTACAGGAAGTGATCCAGATCTGAAAAGTAATGTAACAGAATCCAATAACCAAGTTTCTGTAGGTATTCCACAAATTCCAGCAACATCTTTGCTAATTATAAGACAGGAAGAAAGTAATGACACAGCAGAAGGAAGAAACAGAAGCATAGACGAAATATCTCAAAATATTGTTCTATCCCCTAATATAACAGACAATGCTCAAAATGGCCAAAAACAAAGCAGCAGACAAGACACAATAATTTCAACAAACACATCAAATGTAGCAAATATAACTCATCCAGAAAATGTAACGGAGACACAAATTCCAGAACTTCTTAAAAGGCTGATGGAACTTTATAACAAACAAGAAAATAATCAAACACTTGGAGATTTCTGGAAGAATTTGCTAGAAAAAAGGCAATTTGAACAAAATGGCACACACATAGCTAAGTACGGAGGCAATATGACACAAAACAATACTAGTAATCAAGAAGAAATAAGAAGGAAGCAGTCTTCAACTGCATTATTTAACATCGACTTTCAAACTATACAAAATCTGGTGTCTGCACTCAACAAAACTGAAGATGGAACTTACGAAATTCAACGACAACAATATCTCAGTAGATTACAAGAGCTTGCTATGGATTTGGTCAACAGGAATGAAGATTCTGTTTTGTCTACCAATGTAACTGATAGAAAACCAGACATTTCTTCAGCAGAAAGGAATTCTCAACAATTAGACTAGTGAAAGCTGTTATATATGAAAGATTTGTTGTTGTTGACGATCTGTTACACTCAGGAGGAATCCACTACTTCAGTGATACAAAACTGTTTTATGCGAAAAGATTTGAAAGAATTCTTATTTTTTACTGTGATAAATATTCTTAAATATATCGGAACATTGATGAAAATAAATGGTCAATATAGTTACAACACTACTTAATTGTAGTCCTTGACAACTATAGAAAATTTTATAATATTACAAATTTGATTGAATTATATAGGCCTACAGAAACAATAATACAAAGTTAACCACAAACAAAGTACCTCTCATAGCACTTCAATGTCTATAAATGTTTCTTTGATTTGCGCGATTGCTTTATAATTATTATCCACAGCTTTGTAAGAAAAGATGATAGAAGAAAGCAATGAAAATCTTCACTTATGTATTGTATCACTACAAACATGAACTGTGCTGTAAATGTTTATACCGTTTTCGTGAAAAACAAAATAAAAACTGTCCTTTTTAATTGATGTACAATAAAAACTGTGTTTCTAGTACTCCCAAATACTGGTTATTGTCATAACAAAGTGACTGTAATTTAAACATAGCATTTTCCAATGGTAATAGGGATCTACTTCTGCAAAAATGAGGTAACAGTGGTTTTAGTAAATTATGATACATTACAGAAACATTATGCAAGGATTTAATAATAAAAATTGGTTGAATCTACGAGAGCCTGAGGGC
This sequence comes from Periplaneta americana, assembly GCF_040183065.1. Taxonomy (NCBI): domain Eukaryota; kingdom Metazoa; phylum Arthropoda; class Insecta; order Blattodea; family Blattidae; genus Periplaneta; species Periplaneta americana. The sequence continues at coordinate 93,390,987 of NC_091118.1, read as the reverse complement.
AATACAGACAACCTCTTCTAATGACAGTCAGACTTTTTTACTTCTTAATATATTATGTACAATTTTTTTTAACATGCTGTGTTCACAATTATGTATACAGTATTTTCCATGAAGGTCAGCTTCATTGCAATATTATGGGGAGAGATAATGAGCACAGAATGTTGCTATTAAAAATTAATATTTTGGGTATCGAGGAAGTGTTTTGTTCCTACTGTTATGAAAACCTGCAGGTGATTCTGGTGGAAGCAGTTCATTTTACTACTATATACTTACGTAATTTTACTTGTGTACCTGATCTCACTTTAGAAAAAAGGGCAAATTTGCAACCTTGTCTTTGGAACAATAAAATGACCTATTTTCAACTTTTACCATCAGATTACAATTTTCTCTTTACTCAACATTCAATGACTAAACAGAGAAGAACAGAAACGACTTCCATCTACCCATTCATGGACAAATAAAAAATTATTTCTATCACATTATTCCTATCACTTGGCCATTTTCAAAGCTTAAACTTACATGTTTAACTCACTATACAATTGTGTGTTTCAGAGGTACTGTAATTTTTAAACATCAATAGTACTTTAATAATAATAATAATAACAATAATAATAATAATAATAATAATAATAATAATAATAATATTATCACCTGAGGTCAAGTGATTACTATAACATTAATTAGTATCAAAATCTGTAGCCAATAATGACTGATTTTTAAGGACAATAAAAATCCTCAGCACATTTCCTTCCAAACATAAGAAAAGCCAGATATCTCCTACAGGCCTAATATATTTATAGCGCAAAAATAGACCTTGTCCCTCAGTGAATGGATTGCAGGTAAATTTTAATGGTTATTTCTTATACATCTTGATTACACAACTTTTAACACTGTATCACTTCGGAATATGTATGGTAAGACTTCCCTGTGTTAAATTTCAACGTACCTTGTTTACATGTTTCGATCTATTTATGGGTCATCTTCAAAACTGGTCGTTGTTGGTCTTGGTGCCACTTGTTCTGTTTCCTGTAAGGGTGTGTTCCTGTGGTATAGTGTAGAGTCAAAGAGTGTGTGTGTGTTTTGAAGCTGAGTTGTGTGTTGAGAATTTCGTTGGAGTGTGTTTTTGTGTGTCTGTATATTTCATATTGTTCTAGTGTGTTTAGTTTCTGGCTTTTACTACACATCCAACCAAAAAGCCAGATACTAAACACACTAGAACAATATGAAATATACAGACACACAAAAATACACTCCAACGAAATTCTCAACACACAACTCAACTTCAAAACACACACACTCTTTGACTCTACACTATACCACAGGAACACACCCTCACAGGAAACAGAACAAGTGGCACCAAGACCAACAACGACCAGTTCTGAAGATGACCCATAAATAGATCGAAACATGTAAATGAGGTACGTTGAAATTTAACACAGGAAAGTCTTACCATACATATTCCGGAGGTTATTCCTTGTCAAGGTTAAAAATTTAACTCACCTAATCATCCTATCACTGGAGGAAATGAATTCTACCTATTAGGTGAGCCTGAACTTCCAAGATACAATTAAACTCTTGTCAGGCTAGCAGAACGCCTAGAAAGGCTCTAGATGCTGACAATATCTGATGGCACAAGAAAGCTACCCAAAACATCCTAACTACACATCATTAGACTTAATCCTTATCAATTTTGTTGTTCAATACTTTCAATAATAATAACCAACTTATACTAATTTTCCAAAGCAATCGTAATAAATGTATTATTGTACTAAGAAAGAAAGCAATTCCAGTTTTCGAAATTTGTTATACAAGCAATATCAGAATTTTTTTGAACATGTTTTAACTATTTCCCATTAATTATAGTTTATTGCTGTATTATATTTTATTATGTAAAACAAATACATACAGATACAGACAAAAAATTCAAACATTGTAGAAATAAAAAAAAAGCTCCTTATTAATTTTATTATTTTATATATTGTTTTATGTTTTTGGCAGACAAATTCAAAAGGGGAAAAAAGTGAAATACAGTACAACACTTGATCACACATGAAGAATTAAAAAAATACCAGAAGTCAAAAAGAAGAAGTGTAGTAACAGAATCAGCAAAGAGGATATTGAAACAAACTCTGGCATTCAGACTCCTTCGTTAATTCCGAGTGGATTCCCAAATGTACACTGAATCAATTTGAATAGGAAGAAGAAGGAATGCAAAAGGAGCACAAAGTGAAAGCAGTAACTTACAGTATTTACTCGCACAATTTCCCTTGTATACTAATTCTCTCCTCAGGGTTTTAGGACAAACTTTTTCAAAATTTTATTTTCCTCATGCAATCCTCCCCACTTACATTAAAAAAATAATTGGACACCCCTTTTTCTTTTAAGAGAGTCTTTTGTGAAGATTCGAAATATCGTAAAAATTCGTACTGGTATGGAAAACTCAAAGTCATTATCCATCCCTTCTACAGTGAAAAAATGCCGACTCTTCTGATGACACAGAAGATGATCTGAATTTGTCTGATGACAATAATGGAGTATAAAATACATGGACGTTCATTAATTCATTACGTAATTAATAAGTTAATTTTGATATCAATATCTTACATAAGAAGATTAGCACCATAATCAAGGTCAGGATACCTGCAATAGAACTAACATACAGTGTTAGAAAGAAAAGCTGCAAAACTACCCATAATAATTACTCAAACTATATATACAGGGTGGGTTAAAAGTCGCTTTCCCCAACACTTCCTTACATTTAATTACATTCAATTTACATTTGACTACACATTCCTTTACAGATTTTGTTCAAAATGGGGACCATGTTTCTCGATACACAATTCACAATATTTAAACACTGATTTACAGATGGCAGAACATAACTCACGATTTTCATCCATTTTCACGAATGACGTTCGATCATCTGTCGCAACTGATGCAGACCCTATGGTTTCTAAGTAAAAACATCATTTTTCAGAATACCTCACAGCGAAAAATCACATGGCATCAGGTTGTATGATCTAGGTGGCCATTCTGCTGTGTCACGACGACCAATCCATTCATGGAATTGCTGGTTAAAGAAGTTCCTCACTCTCACAAGTCACACCAAAATGAGGTGGTGCTCCATCCTCTTGTCATATCAACTGCATTTCGAAAAAACGAGGGCTATTTCATCAGAAAAGCAGTTGTCAACCCACCACTTATTACACCAGCTATTCCTTTATTCAAGTTATGACATCTGTATATGTGTACAAGTATGAAACCTAAGAACGAATACTGGAGAAAGCGACTTTTGAGCCACCTTGTATGTATATCCAGTTATTCAGTATTGAACGTAAAGTTGATTAGTAAGTGTCTACATGAATTGTTTGATGTTATTTATAATTTATGCCTATTCTGTTCTCGACAGACATATATTTTGTTGTTTTCGCATAATGTTCTCCAATAGATTTTTGCTACTAAATTTTATTTAAAAAAATGGGGAAAATTACGTGAGTAAATGTGGTAAATGAAAATGAGGAGAAGACAGAAAACATGAAAGGAGAAAGGATGGACTGACTTGATTTAAAATATTGTTAATTAATAGCCCTTCATTGTTAAGAATTTTAGTCCTAGCTACAACTGTTTTAAACTGGAGACTCTACTCTGAGGCAATAAAATAATGAATGGCAATTATGGGTTAATAATAAAATGGAAATGATTGGCAAAATCTGTAGTCATTTTGTCAACCACAAATCTCAGAGCTTCTGTCAGAGTTCAATCTTTGCTCATTCCAGTAACAACCAGCTGCACGAGCTTGTGTTTATTTAAATTATAAGGTAACTACTTAACATCGGAGTTTATAAGTTATATGGTGATGTGTTTATTTAGAAAATTGAAATGTATTACTGTAGACTTGACATTAATAGAAGGAATGTACAAAAAAAATAATCCCCTGGAGACAATCAGTATCTGCTGATAGTGATAAAGTCCTGTTCTGTCTGCTTTTTAATTCGTTTATTTTATGACAATCAACTATGATGGTTACCTAGCATGACTGAAATGAAGGTAATTTTCTTAATTGGTTATTTTACGGCACTTTTTTCAACTGCTATGATTATCTACAGTCTATACAAAACTAGAAAGGTATTGATAGTTCTCTTTCGCACACATGGGAAGGGAACGACATTGTGAAGTTGTGGAGTAGTGCAGTGCGGCTCTTTGTGCCGCCTGTCTACCGTGTCAGAACTAAGCAGTTGACACGAAATTGTAAACTCATAAATTTGTATCATACGATAGTTTTTGATCAGGCTAATAATAATAATAATAATAATAATAATAATAATAATAATAATAATAATAATAATAATAATAATAATAATAATAATAATAAAACGTATGAATGAATGCGAATATGGTACATAGCATAGACAATAAATATACATAGTGTGTAAATGATAAGTTCTCTCCATTAATACCATACGACCATTGATTATTTTATACTTGAAACCTAAATTCTTTAAGACAGTGTGCAGAGAAGAAATACTGTCGTAGAAAAAAATATGCATCTCGAAGCGAAGTTTGCAGTTTTTTTAACGTAGGATGCTCCTTCCATCTGTAATATAAATATACATATTGCCAGATTGCATCCTTCTGAAAGGTATCTAAATTTATCACCTGCCTTTACACTTTCCTTTTCTTTCCCAGGGTTTCAAATCAGGAAGGTCCATCCTCTTGCCCATTCAATTAAAATTTCTCCTTTCCTATTTTGAGATACCTTTGTAGTACTGTACTGCTGTACAGGAATAAGAGGCCTGCCATTGTATCTTCTTTCACGAAATAGTCCCGCACATTACAAACCATTTCTCTCGCCTGACTTGTAAGAGGAGCACCTTTTCCATTACTTCTAGACCTCTTGCTGTCCCTTGTAGCACTTTCTCTCTCTGAGCCTGTGGTTCGTTTTGTGCCATTAATTGTAGGAGTGATGCCTTGTGACATCATATAAGTGAATCACACGGACACTATAAATCACGTTACAAATACACTTACACCTAAAGTAAATTTAAAATTAAACTCAAACTAATTCTACCTTCATCAACAACAAATATTTACGAAAACAATAGCCACGACAGAACACCAATACTTGCTGTAACACAGTAACGAAGATTCAACACTTCCAAACAAAGTAACTGACTACCACAAGCTCGCTGCAAAACAGTCGGCAACATCAGCCTATTGCCATGGTCTCTGATTGGCTAGTTTGAGCAGATGCCATGGTGATGCTTTGAAGCTGTTGAACTGTCAATAACTTTCTAGTTTTGTATAGACTATAGCATCTGAGTGAGATGAAGATGATAATGAGTCCAGTGCCTAAAGTTACCCAGCATTTGCTCTTAATGGGTTGAAAGAAACCCCCCAAAAAGACCTCAACAACCAGGATTTGAATCTGGGCCCGCTTGTTTCACAGTCAGACATGATAACTGTTATACCACAGTGATGGACTTCTGCCTCTTCTTACAAAATGAAACTTCATTAAGCTGTTAATAAGCAGCATGCAAAGACAGCTCTAATATAAGGCAAACAAAATATCCATTTAGGCCTTCATTGTCAGGTGAGTCTTGCACAATGTGTGTAGTGTGATTCATAGAGTAAAAATCTATATGGTCCAATTCCCATTCTGAGATATTGTGACCCCTGGCCTATTCAATTTTTGTTTACAATGTTATCAATCAGTGCTGGCTTACCATCAGGCAAGCAGAGTCATTATTACATACTGTCTAAATGATAAATATCCAAAAAGAAACTTTTATTTCTAGAAAATTGGTTTATTACACATACATCTGGTTTCTACAATTACAAAAGATCTTTCAAGATTTTTAACACACACACATTTTAAAAGTTTAATATGGGCTCCCCTTGTGGCATGACAAACATCCAGACGACAATCAGCTTTAGTCCACGTGCTTTATGTTAGTGTTCAAATATTGATCTTGACCTGTTACAGAAGCTCTAATATAATCTCAAATGAGAAATGTCTAATTAGGTGGCGATCTATGAAGTTATAGAATTGGCTCTCTTCTAACAAATAATCCCTTTTCTGCAGCTACAGTAACCACAACATGCTTGAAGAGATTTGGGTTGAAATCAATTGTTCACATGTCTGTCATGGGTGCAGTTCATATCACAATTCATTTAAGTCATCTGAGTTCAGAAAAGAACTTCAAGGCCTTCTTCGTTTTGTAAGGTTGTAAATCTAGGATGCGTATTTATAATAAACTCATTCTGAAATACAAATCTTTCCTCTTGAATACCAAACAGTCGCACTATGTAGAAAAAGCTACCCTTCCTTTTGTTTATGTACTGTCAAACCGGGCTACTTGGACCCTTAATGTGTTACTTGAACCTAGAAGAAAAAAATGTTTACTTACCACTGGAGTAACTTAGGTGAAAATATTTGTACAGATGAAAGTTTGCAGAGAAAAAAACCACAACTTTCGACACCAAACTGTTATTTTACATCGACGAAAACATTTTTTTCTTCTGGGTTCAAATAACACCTTAAGGGTCCAAGTAGACCACTTTTACGATATATTTATACTTTCTTCTGGATAAAAGTTGATTTTACATTTCTAGTATTTTATGCGTCCCGTGCTGTGGCATTGTGGTCTAAGGCATCCTATCTAGGACTCATGTTACAGAATGCGCACTGGTTCAGGTCCTCATGGGGGAAGAAATTTTCTCATGAAATTTCGGCCAGTGTATGGGATCGGTGCCCACCCAGATCGTGATGCACTTGGGGAGCTATGATAGGTAGCGAAATCTGGTTACGAAAACCAGCTATAATGGCTGGGGGGATCATCGTGCCAAGCACATACCTCCATTCTGATTGGATGATCGTTCACCTCTAATTTAGCATGTGCAGATGAGGCCAGCAGCCGGCTGGTCAGTCATGGTCCTTCATGATCTGTCGAGTCTCGGATTATTATTATTATTATTATTATTATTATTATTATTATTTACTTACTTATTGGCTTTTAAGGAACCCGGAGGTTCATTGCCGCCCTCACATAAGCCCGCCAATGATCCCTATCCTGAGCAAGATTAATCCACTCTCTACCATCATATCCCACCTCCCTCAAATCCATTTTAATATTATCTTCCCATCTACGTCTCGGCCCCCAAAGGTCTTTTTCCTGCCGGCCTCCCAACTAACACTCTATATGCATTTCTGGATTCGCCCATACATGCTACATGCCCTGCCCATCTCAAGAGTCTGGATTTAATGTTCCTAATTATGTCAGGTGAAGAATACAATGTGTGCAGCTCTGCGTTGTGTAACTTTCTCCATTCTCCTGTAACTTCATCCCTCTTAGCCCCAAATATTTTCCTAAGAACCTTATTCTCAAACACCCTTAATCTCTGTTCCTCTCTCAAAGTGAGAGTCCAAGTTTCACAACCATATAGAACAACCGGTAATATAGCTGTTTTATAAATTCTAACTTTCAGATTTTTTGACAGCAGACCAGATGACAAAAGCTTCTCAACCGAATAATAACAGGCATTTCCCATATTTATTCTGTGTTTAATTTCCTCCTGAGTGTCATTTCTATTTGTTACTGTTGCTCCAAGATATTTGAATTTTTCCACCTCTTCGAAGGATAAATCTCCAATTTTTATATTTACATTTCGTGCAATATTCTGGTCACGAGACATAATCATATACTTAGTCTTTTCGGGATTTACTTCCAACCCTATCGCTTTACTTGCTTCAAGTAGAATTTCCGTGTTTTCCCTAATCGTTTGTGGATTTTCTCCTAACATATTCACGTCATCCGCATAGACAAGAAGCTGATGTAACCCGTTCAATTCCAAACCCTCTGTGTTATCCTGAACTTTCCTAATGGCATATTCTAGAGCGAAGTTAAAAAGTACAGGTGACAATGCATCTCCCTGCTTTAGGCCGCAGTGAATTGGAAAAGCATCAGATAGAAACTGGCCTGTAAGTTCCACTAAGACACATTTTAATTAATCGAACTAGTTTCTTGGGAATACCAAATTCAATTAGAATATCATATAAAACTTCTCTCTTAACCGAGTCATACGCCTTTTTGAAATCTATGAATAACTGATGTAATGTACCCTTATACTGCCATTTTTTCTCCAATATCTGTCGAATACAAAAAATCTGATCAATAGTCTATCTATTACGCCTAAAACCACACTGATAATCCCCAATAATTTCATCTACATATGGAGTTAATCTTCTCAAAAGGATATTCGACAAAATTTTATACGACGTCAACAAAAGTGATATTCCTCGAAAGTTACAACAGTTAGTCTTCTCCCCCTTCTTAAAAATAGGTACGATTATAGACTCCTTCCATTGTTCTGGTATAATTTCCTTTTCCCAAATTGCAAGTACAAGTTTATAAATTTCGCTAGATAATGCGCTTCCACCCTCTTGTATTAATTCAGCTGGAATTTGATCAATACCTGGAGACTTGTACTTTTTCAGATTTTCTATTGCAATTTCGACTTCAGAAAGTGTGGGTTCCGGTATAAATGGCTCAGCAGTTTGTATTTGAATTTCGTCCCGATCATTTCTATTTGGTCTATGTATATTTAGTAGTTGCCCAAAATATTTCTTCCATCTGTTCAAGATTGAATGGGAGTCTGCAAGCAAGTCACCATTCTCATCCTTGCCTGATATCCGTTTTTAAATTCCTTTATACCCTTATATAAATCTCGAATGTTTTTATTCTTACTATTGGTTTCTATCTCATTCAGTTTTTCCTTCAAGTACTCTCTCTTTTTATTCCTAAGTGTACGACTTGCTTCCCATCTTTCATTGAAATAATTATCTCTATTCTCCTCAATTGGATCCTGTAAGAATTTCAATTTTGCCTGTTTCCTTCTATCTACTACAATGGAACAATCTTCATCAAACCATGGTTTCTTTTTCTTAGTTTCATGATAGCCTATGCTCTGCTCAGCTGCAATTTTGATATTATCTCGGATATTGTCCCACGCGCTATTAACATCTAACTCTTCCTTAGCTTCGTCGGAATTTGCTAAAGCAGCAAACCTATTTGAAATTTCAACCTGATAACGTTGCTTAGTTTCGTCGTCCTTTAATTTCAGAATATTGAATCTACTAATATTAGCTTGTTGCTCTACTTGCTTAGCTACTGATAGTCTTTCTCTTAATTCTCCAATTACCAAATAATGGTCAGAATTACAGTCTGTCCCCCTGAAAGTTCGAATGTCTATTATACTAGTATGTCTCCGTTTATCTATCAAGATGTGATCTATTTGGTTGTGTGTCATTCCATCTGGAGAAGTCCAAGTATATTTATGTATATCCTTATGGGGAAATGTTGTACTCTTGACAATTAAATTTTTTGATGTGGCAAAGTTGACTAACCTAACTCCATTGTCATTACTACTTATGTGTAGGCTCTCTTTTCCTACTTTAGCGTTGAAATCCCCCAATAAAACTTTCATGTGATATCTAGGCAAATGATCAAAAGTGTGTTCCAATTCCTCATAGAAGCTATCCTTTATATTTTCGTCTTTCTCTTCTGTAGGGGCGTGAGCATTTATAACTATGATATCGCACCATCTACCCTTAAGTATTAAATACGATAACCTGTCACTGATAAATTCGACCTTTTTTACTGCTGATTTTATTCTTTTATGTACAAAGAATCCTGTTCCTAATTGGACAATACAACAAGTAATCGCCTACTTGTGATATGCCATTCCCATCTAACCTAACCTCTTGTACTCCCACAAAGTCTATTCTAAATCTAGCTAGTTCTTTTGCTACTAATGTTACTCCTCCTGTTCTATAAAGACTAGTTACGTTCCATGTACCAAATCTCAAAACCTTATTCCTTTGCTGTGGTCGTGCCAGAGAATCAGTCCCATCCCGAGGCTTATTTGAAGGATTCGTAACAAGCTGTTTTTTACGGCGATGGGTTGTTAGCCCTTCGCCCAACCCCCAAGCTGGAGGACCACCCCTTATCGGCTGTCCACGACTGCTTATTCAATATATTCGCAGCTACCCTCCATATCTGGAGGCCGTCTCCTCTATCCGCAACCTGAGGACGCGCCATGCCGTGGTGATAGGGACCCACAATACATAGGATTATTATTATAACTATTATTTTTATTATTATTATCTTATACAAAGAAAATATTAATGTTCCATTACTGTTTTTACTTCAATGCAAGACATTTGTTAGAACAGTGTTGTAGTGTTATGACAACAATTTAGATGAGATTAGAGAAATTCTCAGAAAATTATTTTCGTCAGTGCTTGTACCGTAATCACTGTTATGGTACATAAAGCAAACATGATAATGGTGTTTGTTTTGGAGTCAGTACTGACACCACTTGTGTTTTATAAGCTGGCGACTACTGTGAAATTTGAATGAGCATTACACGTGCAACTCTCGAGGTTGTAAGCAAGAGAGCAAGGAAAAAGAAAAGCAAAAACAACAACAATTTGATGAGGTAGAAATTTTCCGGAAAAATATAGGTAGTAGAACATTCTTTCATTTTGGAAAATTTTTCATTTTATATCATTGTGCAGGGTAAAAGAATGGAATGATCATGTGAATAGACTGAATGGTGAATTGATGAAGACTAAACAGAATGAAGCTGATAGGAAAACGTAATTTTAAAAGATGATTGCAGAAATGAATGGAAGGTTAGACTTCAATGTAAACACATACTCCATGAAATGAGATTTAACTGTGATAAATGCTAATAAGACTAATACAGGACGAAGAATAATTTTCCTTCAGTTCAGTACATACCTGTCTTTTATGCTGCTGCTCCTGCTGTTGCAACAATGCACACAAAATCTAACAATATGATAATTTTCTTGGCTCTACTTACATTTAAATACTGATAACGAATTTTGTTGTATACTGTACTAGTTTTCTCAAATTAGGCTAAGCTATCAGTGCTTATTAATCTACAACAATTCTAATTCAAACTTCAGTGATGGAGACAAACTCTTGGTAATGATCCAGCAGATAGTCGTCCTTGTTGGTCTAGCAAATAACATGTAGGATCCGAAGTTAGTATGTTCAAACCCAGCAAAGGGTGATACAATCCTTAGCATGTCTTTCTACTGTAGGGAAGTAAACCCGGAAGGGACGTGGATGTTCATGCCTTTAAACAAACTCTATTCCTGCAAAGCACTCCAGGCAAAATATTTTGGCTATTTCATGCCCAGTTAAATTTCGACAATGAATAACTTTCACCGTTAAAAACATTGTTAACCCTTAAGTACTATCGACTGTCTGCTAGACTGCTCCCTGTTTCCCTTCTTCTTCATTTATCTTATCTTCAAGCCAATTCCTCCATTGCTTTGTCTACCTTTCAGTTTGAATGAGACCTGCATCATGAGAAGGTAAGGCGGATTATCTCAATTTTTTCTCAAGTGATATTCAGTTCAGTTTGTTTGAAGCGGTCTCACAGATGTACTACAGTCTAGTAATACAATCACGAAGCTCAATATTTAATAAATATGCATCCATAGATAGTTGCTAACCACCAGGATCGCTACTATCACCTCATCACAGAACCTTTCCCTAGCAGACAATAAAATGTATACTTTCGATATCGTGTCTTTTGAAAAAATTAACATCTTCCTTCCATTATTGAAATATGAAATACATAAGGTTTATATATTATTTTCATAAAGTATATATTATATTTTCACCTTCCTAGATCCAGAAGCGTATACTGGTTAAAGGGTTTGGGCTACCGCTGACCCTATTATTACACAAAATATATCTAACAATTACTTTAATTTTAATTACTATGGTAAAACTAATAATACAAAATTATTACATTATGTTATATTATAAACTTTTTCTTTTGTAATTTCCTTGGGCTACTGCCGGTAGCCCCGGTAGCCTGCAAAATACGCCCCTGCCTAGATCTATCAGAAGAAGGATAATTCTTACCTGTTTTTCTTACAATTTATAGTACTACCGGTACAAACGTCTCCTTGTCCCATATTATTATTCAAATCATTGTATTTTAGCCATTTACAGTTTTTACAACTGATAACGAACATTTCACAGTTTACACAACTTTTCATAACAATGCGAAATACAGCACAGTCAATGCCTTTTCGATCTAGACCAGGCTGTAATGTATGTTCAGGTTTTCTATTTCAGTGCATGGAGCTCAGTGAAATATTATAACTTTATTGCGTATCATTGCTAAGTGTTATTTAATGTAATGTGTCCATAAGTTCCATTTACTTCTTGTTGCATAATATGTTGCAGAAATAATTACAAAACTGTGTTATTTTAATGTGAAGAGAATTTTACATGTTAACATAATCTGTTCGCATCAACATTTTAAATTTAGAATGGAAGCTATTTTGAGATATAATAAAAAAGAATTTATATTGTGATTTTAATTTAGCACATCTACCTTCCTTAATTGTAGACAGAAAATTTACCATACCTCTCCTATAAAATTGGTGCACGTGCGATTGTGTTACTTCGTCTCTTAGGTAGTAGATAAATACAATAATTCAATACTCAATTGTAGTATTCAAATACAGACAAATTGAATGTGTGGGGTATCATACCTGGCATTATGCTTAATTATAATGTATAAATGCAAATATTGAAGTGCTGGTACAGTAAACATAACCTATAATTTCAACATATCTAAATATCCATGCGGTGCAACTGAAAATTATTGAATCATGCATAAATGAATGTACAATAATTTCGCAATATTTAATCGAAATAAAGGCAGGTAGGCCTATTACACATACGAACAACGTAATTTTCACCCCAAAAATAATATTACACCTTAACTCGCAAGTGAATTATGTCTGAAGTGTCTCATAATCATTGTTTTCAATTTTATTAATGCAATTACACTACATTTTAGAGAAATATATATCATTCTTTATGCATTCCAACTAATTTATATGGTTGAAACACTGCCCTTCATGATCGGGTTAGCGAGTCACATGGTCTGCCTTACAGTCTGTATAGATCATGATGGCAGTGGCACAGTCTATTGTTCCTAGTACTCACAGCACTCCAAGCAACTACCAACTATTGCGAGAAATGCAAAAAACCATCCCAAGCTTCGTGACTGTATATACTAGACTGTGGATGTACTAGAGTAGTCGATTGCGTGTATTTCACATACATTTTTTCTTATTTCTTTTAATGTTTCGGATTGTTGTGTGGTATAACTAATAACTATCATCTCTACATGTAAACAAGGCGGAAAAATCAGAACCTTCTAGGTATACTGGGGACAGAACATCTAGAAGCTTGGAGACCGTTACTTTTACTGTCCGACCACCCCCTCCTCCCGCACTAGCAGGTATATGGTACCATTCAGCTGCAAAACATTTTCTGAACAGACGTTATTGTATTGTGAGAGCGCAGCTGGATCAGTGAAAGTAGATGGTCAACGTTTTCAGTTTGTAGTGCAACGAACAATTCTGCTGTGTGTGGGTTCTTCTGTAGTGACGTCACTGAAGCCTCTAGTTGTTCTGTCCCAGGTATAACGTGGTTTCCAAGTTTGAAGAGAAAAAAACTTATATCCACGCTCTCGATGTGGAGTTCCTACTTGCTTGGAGGGCTCCAGGAAAATTTGTGCGAAGTGTTTGCGTGAAGATTGAATGGTCCTATGAAGGAATGTGCAGTGTTATAAAAATTTTGTGCTCTTTAATTTTTGGAAAACTGGAGAATGAAAAGAATTTTTGTGTGAGATCATGCGTATTTGCTTGCTTTCCGCACAAAACCAATATGCGGTAAGTGTGAAATACCACATTCAGTATTCCCAACGTAACACACATAAGAATTTCCCTCTTCTTACCGCTTAAGCGCCATATTCATTTTACTGCTTTAGGCTTTTAACATATTATTTTTAGAGTCGTTTAACATAGCAATAATTATAAATTGGAAACTTACCACTGCAATTTCGCCTAAATTGCACTGTTAATTATTGTTTTTAAATATTTGCAAAAATTAAGTAAACTCTACAACACCACAAAAGTTACTGCATTTGTAATGCAAGTAACATTAAGGAAGCCGTGAAAAAATCAACAAGATTCCAGATGCCGATGTTATTACTGCAATATGTTATATAAATAATATTGTTAAAATATTAAAATGAAAAATAAATCATTACATAACCTTACCGTTTGTTTTAAGTTCGCATTTATAGACTGGGGGAAAAAAAAGACAGACGTATATCACGGCCTGCTAGAATATAGTAAACACAGAAAACATTTTATAGCAACAATGTTGAAGATAGATATTTTAGTTTTTAAAAGTTGCCGTCATTGAACAGAAACCAAGATGGAGATTTCATTGCAACTAATTAGAAATTCCTCTTTCAGGTATGTAATAAACGATCTTCGCACAAAATAATGTACGATACACGAGCGGTATGTTTGTTTTCATGTTCTCGGAAATTAAAAAAGCTCAACTATGTTTCGCTTTTTCAATCTTTTCCTCGAACAAGAAAACATCAACATACCGCTCTTGTAATGCATATTACTATTTTATACAGTAAACATTTTCCATTTCATAATGTTGAAATGTAGTAAATATTAACATTATATTCAGAATTCTTATTGTTTTGACAATATAAAAATGAAAATGTTGGGAAAAGCATTTCTATTTTTTGTAACTGTTTCAGACTATTTAAGTTTTCCAAAGGACTTAAATTTACATAGGCCTATTATAACATCCTGTAGACATTTCACGTAAGACAAAAAAAGACACTTGGCAAAGTAGAGGAAATGTGTGACATTATTTTAATAACAGTACAAAAATGATTAGTAACTAAATATCATTTTCACTAACCTCAACTTTGGCACTGTTTTGGAAAATTGTTTGCGCCTTGTGTGTAAGCTGTGCAAAACAGGAACTCAGCGTTGCCATCTTCTGGCGTGCTGTGTAGACAACGTCTGGATCTTCTGCATCAAGATCTCCTATAAAAAAAAAACGACTATAAACAGTAATGATAGGTGGCCTATATAAATTTTGGTACCTACTAACATAGTTTTTAATCCGTGGCGCTACAGCCAGTGAAGGGCCTAGACCGACCAGCCGGCTGCTGGCCTCACGCCCACATGCCGAAGCAGAGGTGGACGATCATACAACCAGAATGGAGGTATTGTGTGGTTAGCACGATGATCCCCCCAGCCGTTATAGCTGGTATTCACAACCGGATTTCGCTACCTATCATAGCTCTCCAAGTGCATCACGATGCTGGGTGGGCACCGATCCCATATACTGGCCGAAAATTCACGAGAAAATTTCTTCCCCCATGAGGAATCGAACCAGCGCACATTCCGTAACGCAAGTCCTAGGCGGGATGCCTTAGACCGCGACGCTATGGCATGGGACTACTAACACAGTAAATACTGATATTCCAGTAACCTAACAAAATTTTCTGCTGGACTATTTATTAACACCCTGAAGTAAGTCTTTAATGAAATTGGCCTTATTCAAGACAAAATTATCAATTATTATATGGGTTTGAATGAGTTACACCATCACGTGATTCCAACTCTACTACCATGACCAATTCTGTTGTGATTAATTTATAAAAGTAGTCTAAGTGTACTTGAATCTGAATAAGTTAGTTCACTAATCAGGAAAATCAAATCACAATTCCAAACATCTCTTTAAGCCAATTTTTATAACTTCTTTCTTTTTGTGATATTAACTTCTCTTAGGTTGAGATACATATACTTGTTTTTGCAAAACCTGCAAAACTCACTTCACTTCTATTGAAACAAGGTCTTAAAAATCATAGTTTTCTGCAAAGTTCATCTAAGTCATTCAAAATATTATTTCCAAATGACACTTAAGTCATAATTCATGCCTTCATTTTTCAATATAGTCTGTTACCTTCTTTTTTTTTTTTTAGTGGGTTATTTTACAATGTTGTATCAACATCTCAGGTTATTTAGCGTCTGAATGAGATGAAGGTGATAATGCTGGTGAAATGAATCTGGGATCCAGCAACCGATAGTTACCCAGCATTTGCTCATATTGGGTTGAGGGAAAACCCCAGAAAAAACCTCAACCAGGTAATTTGCCCCGACCGGGATTCGAACCCGGGCCACCTGGTTTCACGGCCAGATGCGCTAGCCGTTACTCCACAGGTGTGGACAGTCTTATCCTTTTTTTTTGTTAGGTCATTTAGAAATAATTTCCTATTTACCTGCAGATAGAATATTTGGACACAAAAAAGAGAAATAGACACACTATGATATGTTGAAAAGTCCAGAACAGTACAAGATTCTAACTGAATATGAACAGGTGAAAATGCATGGAATGGAGTGGATCTTCAAGGACTAAAGACATTTTCCATGGGCATTTTCAAGTCACTGATACCAAAAAACTCTCGCAAGTACGAGTTCTGCATTTCTACAAGGATTATAAGGCCATTGGTCACAAAAATGCCTATTCTAGATTGAGCTCCTATTCAGCTGTCTTGAAGAGAAACTTAAAACAAGTTCCAAATTTCAACAATGCAAAAACTGCTCGTGTTAATTGTATCAGTCACAAGAAGACGAAGGATGTTAAAAGACTACTGAAATAAGTTGACTTGAACGACGACGAGAAAGAATCTATGAAGAAGCACTGAATACTCACATCTCAGGTGATGAAACAGTACATGTACCTAAATGAGAGGAATCTTGCCTTTAATGATCCTGTTGTTGTTTAGTCAACTGTCCGGAGACAGGTTTGAACATATAAGTGACAACAAAAGGTTTGTTTCTACAACAACTTTGTTATGGTTTGACAACTGTTTGAAAACTGTACCAACCTCAATATATGATACAAAGTAAATAACAGTGTTGTTCACATTACAAAGTTTATTATTAGGCCTACTACTACTATTATTATTATTATTATTACTTACTTACTTATGGTTTTAAGGAACCCAGAGGTTCATTGCCACTCTCACATAAGCCCGTCCAGTCTCTACCATCATATTCCATCTCCGTGAAATCCATTTTAATATTATCCTCCCATCTACGTCTTGGCCTCGCCAAAGGTATTTTTCTCTCTGGTCTCCCAACTAACACTCTATATGCATTTTTGGATTCGCCCATATGTGCTATATATCCTCCCCATCTAAAAACATCTGGACTTAATGTTTCTAATAATGTCAGGTGAATGTCCAAGTTTCACAACCATACAGAACAACCAGTAATAGGTTATAGGTAACTGTTTTATAAATTTTAACTTTCAGATTTTTTGGGAGCAGACTGAATGACAATAAGTTTCTCAACCAAATAATAACAGGCATTTCCTACATTTATTCTGCGTTTAATTTCCTCCCGAGTGTCATTTATATTTATGTTAATGTTGCTTCAATTCTTCCACCTCTTCAAAGGATAAATTTCCAATTTTTATATATTGGTATCCATTTCGTACAATATTCTGTTCACGAGACATAACCATATACCGGTACTTTACCTTTTCAGAATTTACTTCCAAACCTACTTCTTTACTTGCTTCAAGTAAAATATCCGTGTTTTCCCTAATCGTTTGTGGATTTTCTCCTAACATATTCACATCATCTGCATAGACAAGCAGCTGATGTAACCCATTCAATTCCAAACCCTCTCTATTATCCTGGACTTTTCTAAAGATACACTCCTACAGCAAAGTTAAAAAATAAAGGTGATAGTGGATTTCCTTGCTTTAACCCACAGTGAATTGGGAAAGCATCCAAAAGAAACTGGCCTATACGGACTCTACTGTACGTTTCACTGAAATCGAACTTATTTCTTCGGAATACCAAATTCAATAGGAATATCATATAAAACTTCTCTCATAACCGAGTAATCTAGTATGTTGAAGACGTAATTAACCAAGGAAACATAAAAAATTAATACAAAAAGTACATTTGTGTTGCTCCAATGGATAAAGGTGCAGCACAACTATCTCAATGAGCATGTGTCAACTGTGATTAGAGATTAATTTGCACTTGATCTGCAAATCAATTCTGACCATAAGGAATTGGTTTGTGACGAACTGACATGCTATAAGGACAAGCGACTTTTAGTCAGCAACAGTCAGAGTTAGAAATTATCACTATATAGGCCTAGGCCTACAAACAGTAAAATCCATGTGTGCATGCTCGCAACTATTCAAACCAGTTAGACTTTGCAATAGAAACAAACCTAATAAGACATCACTAATGAGGCAACTAAGCCAGAAGATAAGGTGGTAGGGTGGCCAGTTCCTTTCCCCACAATGAATAATGAAATGTAGACTTCATGAAAGATAAAATGTTGTTATTCAGTCAATATTCAGGTAAATAGGAAAACGTCTCTAAATAACCTAACAAAAAAAGGATAACAGACAATCTATATCTGAAAATGAAGGCATGAATTATGACATACGTGTCATTTTGAAATAATAAATATTATGACTTAAGCGGTTATTGAATTTTCATAAACCATTATTCTTAGAGCACATTCTTGATTCAAACTCAAAAAGGAACACCGGCATATCTTTGGTTTTGGTATGTTTTTGTGACTGGTATAATGTGAATAACATTAATAGAAAAAAATTACTTAGGCCGTCTCTCAAAGCTCAAGTCCAAACTACACACTAGTGACTAGCAACTAGGTGACTTGTAAACTATACACTAGGGCCGTGTCTCAAAGCTCAAGTCCATACTACACACAAGTGACCAGCAACTAGATGACTTGTAAACTACACACTAGGGAGCTTTGGAAATGTATGCTTGAAACATGGCCTTCTTCATTGACTATTTTTCTAAAAACCATGACATCACGGTGGAACACTGAATTAAGAAGGCAGTGTCCTAATGCAGTTCCATTACGACTTATGTGGAAAAGATAAGGGCTTAATATATTACAATAATGTTTAAAACATTGTACAGAAGGTACTAACAATGTCAGTGTTCAAAGTTAACGTGTTATTCTACACTATATTTACATTATTTCACTTCCAAAGCATTTTAAAATTTCATAACCCCAAATTCTGATGAGGTATCCATGATTGTTTAGTGCACAAGTCAACAATCGAGCAAGCATTTTCGTTTACTAGCTACTACGGACTTGATTGCTATGCACTATGTAGCTTTGGATCATAACTTCTGACGTCACATCCGGCTATTCAGTCAACAATCTAGTTCACTTCAGCTGAAAATGTAGCTTTGAGAAACGGCCTAAGGAGCTTTGGAAATGTATGCTTGCAACATGGCCTTCTTCATAGACTATTTTTCTAAAAACCATGACGGTGCAGCACTGAATTAAGAAGGCAGTGTCCTAATCCAGTTTCATTAGAAATTATGTGGAAAAGATGAGGGCTTAATATATTACAATAATGTTTAAAACATTGTACAGAAAGTACTAACAATGTCAGTGTTCATAGTTAACGTGTTATTCTACATTATATTTACATTATTTCACTTCCAAAGCATTTTCAGATTTCATAACCTCAATTGCTGATGAGGTATCCATGTTTATTTAGTGAACAAGTCAACAATCGAGCAAGCATTTTCGTTTACTAGCTACTACAGACTTGATTGCTATGCACTATGTAGCTTTGGATCATAACTTGTAACATCACATCCGGCTATTTAGTCAAAATTCTAGCAAATATTCTAGTTCACTTCAGCTTTGAGACACGGCCTTAAAATAGTGTTTGGAATGAAGCTCTTCTATTCATTGATGTTATACAAGCGTTTGTTGACATATACATTTTAATTACTGCCTTTCACAATCAACCTGTTCATTTTTACCACTTGCAAAAGAATTAAAGTAGGCCTACATTTAACTCGAGATTATTATAGACATTTAGCTTAGCCTCTAAGTTACTACTACCAATTTCCTAAATGGGTGCAAAATAATAATAATAATAATAATAATAATAATAATAATAATAATAATGATAATGGTAACATTGTTAATAATGATAATAATAATCATAATACTTATAAAATTTATCACACAGTCTAGTCTATCTTGCAACATTATTTCTTATTAATATGTTCGGATAATCAAAGTAGGCTATAGGTCTACATTTTATTACGAATAATTTTGTAATAACTTTAAAATGAAAAAAGTAATTTCGTAAGAACTTCTGAAATTCTACATAACTGCAATTCAGCAACAGAAGTCCTTATACATCAATCATTAGACGAAAATTGTGTGGAATATTTTCACGACCGGTACTTTATTTCATGAGTTGTTGTTTCTAACCTAATATCAAGGGAAGAAATATAGGAATCATATCTACATTAACATCAAGAAATTTTACTACATTTGTACATGCATTTCATTAATGGAATTTAATGGCCAAACGTAACCTAAACTTTTCCGTCTATAGGTTGTCAATGTCGATACTTTCAATGACATCTGTCAACACGTGAAAAAAATAAATAACATTTGGTGCAACTAAAGTATTGAAATACAAGCATTGCATTTCTTCTGTATGACCGTTTCGTACCAATTAAAATATCCAAATCTACGAAGGCTTTATCGAATTCCTTTTCTAGTATATCCAACCACCTAAAACTTATTCCAGTAGCAGCCATGTTTGCTGATAACTGATGACGTATAAAATGTAGTTACCGCACACGGCTGCATGGCGAAGTATCAAATCTGCAATGACTGGAGGGAAAATCAATTTGATTAGTTGGTATCGGAAAAATTATGGCTGACAAAGTGCACTGTTAAGTTGGCGAGCCCGAGCGTGTCGGTTTTTGTATTTAGAATACGGATAAGTGAAATTAATATGTTCCTGTTTAAAAATACACTTATTAATAGAATGTATGAATTTGTGTTAGGTTATAATAATTAGAAGTGCGTGTACCTCGCCTTATGTTTCACTAACAAAGCTAGCTGTCATTGATATTTTTATGATTAGTCGGTGGGGACTTTTTATTAGTATCTTGAATAGCCTGCTTGACATCCCCGTTTCATACGACGTGTGTTCGTCATCTCTATTGTGTCATCAGAGAGATTACTGTCGTCCTGCAGGTGTTGATTCCATTGCCCAGTACATGGTAACTAATAGAACAGCTTTGTTCAGAATGCTTCATAAAAAATGCAGGCAACAGTTCTATCCTAGAACAAATAATACTGTAACTCGCCTTAAAGTACCTGATGACAAGGTACCATGGCAGGTCGTGTGGGAAGAATACAAACCAGCTATGTATACAGCACCTCATATTAATGGACAGCCTTGGGCAGATCTTGACATAGAGGACAAAATGTTTCATCCAAAATGGAACGAAGTTGATGGAAATATAAACCGAAGAAGTTATACAGATGTCTATAGCATTGTTGACAAATATCCATTGAATCCAATGGGACGTACTGGTCTAAGGGGAAGAGGAATATTAGGAAGATGGGGGCCAAATCATGCAGCAGATCCAGTTGTAACTAGATGGAAGAGAGGTGAGTCACATGAGATGGAACTTAATTCGGACACAAAGAAACCAGTTCTTCAGTTTGTTGCAATACAAAGAAGGGACACAGGAGAATGGGCGATTCCTGGTGGAATGGTTGATCCAGGTGAAGTAGTTACCTCTACCCTAAAAAGAGAATTCATGGAGGAAGCTCTGAATGTACTTGAAAGTAATGACGTTGAAAAAGAAAATTCTAGAGCCATGATAGACAAATTTTTTGATGGTGGTGAAGAAGTTTATCGTGGTTATGTTGATGATCATCGAAACACCGATAATGCGTGGATGGAAACCGTCGCAATGAATTTTCATGACGAGAGTGGAACTTCAGTAGGTTCATTTCCCTTGTGTGCAGGTGATGATGCAGTAAATGTCCGTTGGATGGATATTAGCAAAGATTTATCACTATATGCTAGCCACAATGATTTCATAGCAAGAATAGTGGCAAAGCATAATGCACATTGGTAATATTAATTAAATAATGAGTTATAAACTATTAATGTAAATGATAAACTTCGTCAAAGAGGTAAATTTCATTAACCTATGGCTGTAAAAGAGGTGTTATGTTTCCTGGGCCCCACTGCTAAAGCAGCCATACTTATTTACCACTTTTGCGAAGATTGCCATGTGAACCTGTATATGTATAATAGTCCATAGTTAATTTCACATTTATATAGGCAAATTATTATAAGCCTCAGTGTTAATCTTCAGTTTTCTTTAATTGTTTCAGAAAACAAATGAAATTATTTTCTTTTCATGTAGGCCTAGGTCTAATTAATGTTGCTGCCATTTTCAAGCTGGAATATATGAACATTTAGTGTTCACAGTATAAACACCATACAAAAAGAACAGGGCACGCTTTCGTACAGGGACAGCGGCATTTCTCTAAGGTTAGAGTCCAGTTTAGGTGGGTATGTGTGTGTGTATTAATCGAAAATTAGGGGCTAGAAAATATTGAGAATAGGACGCATGTTTATATGACATTTTTTCGATTAATACACACACACCTAAACTAGGTTCTAACATTAGAGAAATGTCGCTCCCCCTGTACGGAAGTGCGCCCCTTACTTTTATATTTTTCGCTATAGATCTATCAGGCACAGTGGACCTATTTTTCCATCTGGCATGTTGGGATCCTGATATGGGCTCACTCATATGAGACTCTTTTGGTCACAATCCTAAAAACATTAATTCATTCTTCTTGCTGCACGCTCTTTGAGCCTCAAACTACAGTTAACTTACCGGTATTATACAAAAGTATCAGCCTCAGTCAGTGATCAGACTTTATTCACAAATAAGCTGCTATTAGTCTATTTTGGTTGACTCGTTTTGTAACTATGTCAGAATCTTCAACTTAGGCCTATCTTTAAAGTCTATTTTTAATTTACATAATTTTAACCAATGTGTACTCATTAACTTTGGAGAAAATTTAGTCTGCTTATTGCATTATCTGTTAATGGGCCATCTTTTTTTATACGTTTCTTATTTAACAAATTCTTATCATGGAAGTTAGTGCTCATTTCACTTTAAAATTATCAATTTCATTGATACTAACAATAAAAGGTAAAAGTGTAAAATTTTGTTTTCTTGATAAATCAATGACTAAACTTAACTTACAACCAAAAAACAAAACACAACTGATGACAACCCTACAGCCATAACAATAAAATAAGAAAATATGATAAAGAGATCTTGTTTTCTCTTTTAATAACTGTAGTGTTTGGTCAGAACATGATAACTCCAAAAATGGCCTTTTTTTAGCTGAAAGCACAGTCTTATGTAAAAAAAAAGTTTTCTTTCGTTTGGTATACATAGCCGTGATATCTTCATCCAATCTTACATTATTTTCATTCACATTTGTATGTAAACTAGAATTATGATTTGTATAGGAAAAATGAAAATAAAAATGGTTATATTTCAAAACAGTTTTTTGTTTTAGTTATGTTTTGATCAAACACCACAGAATTAACTCAACCATGGTCATTTGTGACACGAAATATGTTTTATTATTATTATTAATTTGATTTATCTGGAATAAATCAATCTTTCTTACAAATTCTTTGAAAAATCCATATACTGTATAGACTATCTTTATGGAGCTTTTACAACATTATAGTATTGTACAGCAGAGATTAATACAGCATTAAAATTAACCACTAATTAGATTACGTAACTCAGTCTGTCCAACCTATGGTTAATGAAGGATTGAATTTATGTTACTGAATTAATGTTGGTAGTCGCTCAAAAATAAAGCTAATGTATCCTCATTACCATAGTATTATCAAACAATAGTTCTATGTGGTTGTCTAATTCCTGGTACTAGCTGAGGCATTCAGAAGTCAACATGATTAACTCCACTTTTGGTTATTTCAGAGTTTATAAGTTGGCAATGTATTAAATTGACCATATTTACAGACTGCAATATTGTTCTCGACTACATCACAGAATTAATAGTGTGTGTTTAACTTTAACCTTGAATATCTCAAAATCTTTGGAAAAGGAGTTAATCATGTTGACTTCTGAACGTCTCATATGTGTGTCACATTAAGCCACATTGCCTAAGCACTTATCAAATAATCTTATTGAATTAAGTTAAATTGGCCCTAACTTCTCAGAACACTTGTCTACAAATT
Source organism: Periplaneta americana (assembly GCF_040183065.1). Classification (NCBI taxonomy): domain Eukaryota; kingdom Metazoa; phylum Arthropoda; class Insecta; order Blattodea; family Blattidae; genus Periplaneta; species Periplaneta americana. The sequence goes on along the minus strand of NC_091118.1, from coordinate 93,366,898 downwards.
GACAGTATACGAGGCCTGTCTAAAAAGTATCCGACCTTAAATTTTCCCGCGCAAAGTAGTGAGTCTAAGGCGGCGCCACTGTGCACGGTGGAAGGAGGAACCGTAATGCGCATGCTTGAATTTTTTCACCGCATTCGCTTGTGCCAGTCACTGGCTGGTGGTCACCAAGTAAGGTGCTGTTCTAAGTGTTTGTCGGATTTACTTTTCTCGCAAGATGACTGAACGAATTGAGCAAAGATACTGCATCAAATTTTGTCAAAAGCTTGGTGATTCTCAAAGTCAAACAATTCGTAAGATTCAGCAGGTGTTTGGGGAAGATGCGATGGGTGTAACACAAATTAAGGAGTGGTTCAACCGATTCAGAGATGGCCTCACATCAGCAGAGAGTGAGCAGCATTGTGGCAGGCCCCAAACTGCTCGGAGTGCAGCTGTTGTTGAGAGGGTGCGAAATTTGGTGATGGCAGATCATCGTTTGACCGTGCGGGAGATTGCCAAAGAGGTTGGAGTGAGTAAAGATTCTGCACATGCAATTTTGCGTGATGATTTGAACATGAACCGAGTGGCTGCGAAATTCGTGCCCAAGTTGTTGTCCCTGGAACAAAAAGACCTCCATCGTGACGTTGCACAGGACCTTCTGGACACCGCCAACACTGATCCTGGGTTTCTGAACACCGTGATAACTGGAGATGAGTCATGGGTGTACGGGTACGACCCAGAAACAAAAAGACAGTCGTCGCAATGGAAGCATCCCGAGTCTCCAAGGCCTAAGAAAGCGCGGCAGGTGCGAAGCAAAATCAAGGTGATGCTGACTGTTTTCTTTGATGTCTGTGGAATTGTGCATCACGAATACGCACCGGAAGGACAAATGGTGACAAAGGAGTACTATCACGATGTTCTCCGGCGGGACTCCGTGACGCAGTTGGCGCAAAAGACCAGACATGTGGATGGTGAACAACTGGCACTTGCATCACGACAACGCCCCCGCACATTCATCCCAATTGATCCACACTTTCTTGGCCAAACATGGAATTACAACCGTTCGCCAACCTCCCTACTCTCCAGACCTGGCTCCTTGCGACTTCTGGTTGTTTCCAAAATTGAAGACACCACTGAAAGGATCCCGTTTTGAGAGTAGAGAAGAGATAATGCGGAACGCGACGACGGAGCTGAACACCATTCCAAAAGAAGACTTCCAGAGGTGTTTCCGGCAGTGGAAGGATCGGTGGGCTAAGTGTGTGCAAGCACAAGGGGCCTACTTTGAAGGGGATTAGGGTCCCAACCCCGTCAGGTATTTGAAATATTTTTTCTGGCTAAAGGTCGGATACTTTTTAGACAGGCCTCGTATATTCCAGTTTTTGCTAACTTTCAGTTATTTCAACAATCCTTGACTGTACAGTAAAAATGTTTGTCCACCATCTTATACAATAAATGAGAATGATTAAGTATATATATATATATATATATATATATACTGATATCTATTAGTAACACACATGTATTCAAGTTTATAATTATTGTTTTCCGTTAACCTTAAAAGTGTAAAATTGTTGTGGTATATGATATACTTACTATCATCTGAAGAAACACATCTCCTTAATGGACAGTTGTCATCGCCTTTGCTGCTTGTTCCATCACAAAAAACACAATAGATCTACCTCTTGCTGCAGTCCTCACTAAAATTATAATCGAGAACAAAAATGATTGTCAAAACTATTGGTGAAAATAAATGACAATCTATAGTCGTTTAATTGGTTATTTTACGATGCTTTATCAACTGCTATGGTTATCTAATGTCTGGGTGAAATGAAGGTGATAATGTTAGCGAGATGATTCCAAGGTTTGGCACCGAAAGTACCCAGCATTTGCTCTTAATGGATTGAGGGGAAAACCAAAAAAAAAAAAAAAAAAACTCAACTAGGTAACTTGTCCCAACCAGGATTTCAACCTGAGCCCACTAGTTTCACAGTCAGATGTGCCTAACCGTTACTCCACAGTGGTGGATTATTAGTATTGCCAACTTCTTTTGAAGAAAATACAGGAGATTAAGGAATTGATAAAATTTCACATATAAAATAGACAAATTATTCTGTTCAGTTATTAAAAACAACTTTATTCTACATTTCGGCAGCTAGGCTTGAATTAAGCATATTTTGAGAAAGATTTTGTCCCGCGTAATAGTTGAAGTCAATTGCAGTTTGCAGCTCTGATTTGATTAGATGTGTTGTACTCCTGTTTCGAACATATGTTCAATTATTGTTCATGAGATAAAACATCCTCTTTGTATGAGCATTACTACTTGGTATGCTTAGAACAAAACTAGCCAGTTTTTCTAAATTGATAATATTAATATTGTTTGATTTTAAACGAGTGAGCACTAAAACCCATTTCTGGCGAGCATTACTTTCTACAGACTGCACATTTCAATGCATCCCTTGAACAACAAAATTCATCATATAAACAATCATCATTCACGGCAAAATCAAATGTTTAGAATAATGATTTTTATATTATGCAAAAATAAGGGAGAAAAATGCAAGAAGAGAAAAAAAATATGGGGAGTGGGGGACTGTAAAAAATTAGGGGCAAATAAGGGAGGGTTGACAACCCTATGGACTATAGTCAGATGATGTATTATAGCCAACAGAAAGAATATTTTCTAAAGACTATACTGGATGTTGAACCATATTTTCAATGATGAACAAATATAATAAAAGTACAATTCTTTTGCATGAATTTGTAGTAATTTAACATACCTCACAAAAAATGGATACAAAGATGTAACTACAAAATCTATATGCATTTCTGGATTCGCCCATACGTGCTACATGCCCTGCCCATCTCAAACGTCTGGATTTAATGTTCCTAATTATGTCAGGTGAAGAATACAATGCGTGCAGTTCTGTGTTGTGTAACTTTCTCCATTCTCCTGTAACTTCATCCCGCTTAGCCCCAAATATTTTCCTTAGCACCTTATTCTCAAACACCCTGAACCTATGTTCCAACTTGTTAGCTTTATCAATGAAAATAGTAATCCACATTATAAGACTATTGTTTTTAAAATATAGACTTCGAAGTTCCATGTTTATTGTAATAATTTTATAAATATTGTGTATTACAATTTGTATTACGTCAGGCTTACTGATTACAACAGTAAATATTGTCTGTACCTCTAATGCCTGTAATATTCAAATTATAGTTCTGTATATTGAAATACCAGAAAATAAAGTAATATCAAATGTTATTGACTAGATAGTTTACTAATAATTAAAATTCTTTTCTCCTCTCATTGATTGTTTGCATTTTGTTAATTGTTATTTTGTTTATCAGTGATTAATACACTTTGCTTTTCTTCATTATACTTGGAATAAAGTGATGCTGCAAAACATGAAAATTCTGATATATGATTATGTCCACTTTTATTGACACATAAGAGTGGATTATGTTGATCTGTCCATCCACCTGCTGCATCAATTTTAACAATAGAACGCAATTTATTTCCTAGTTTGAAAGGATTATTGGACGTCAAGTTTACTTCAAATTGATTTATTTTGTATGTTATAAAAAATGTATTTTCAATTTAGTGTCTTTTACTAGCCATAATGTACCCAACAGTTTTAAGTGCCAGCAGCTTTGGTATATTTTATTAGATATTGTGATAGTGGGTTCAGATCGCACACTGTGCACTGATATTTTTTCGGTAATGTGAAGTACTGGTACTATGTTTTAAGTGAAGGAATCATACTGACAGTATCACGGAAGAGTGGCCTTAGTCTGCTGCATAAAGTTGAAAAGGCAAAAGGGAGATGAAACATTCAAAGGTAAATACTTGAAAAAAATTCTCACTTACAGGGTCAAATTTATAAAATTTGGGCCCATAAGCTAGTCTCTGTTTTAGACACTATTACCAAAGAGGAAGGCAGAAAATAGGAAAGACTGGAGAATGCTGGGTTTGCAGTGAAAGACCTCCCCTTGGGCAGAACACTATGAATGAATTATTATTAATAACATACTTTGTGTTGTAATGTTACTTCACTCCCTCTAAGTATATAGATAAATTGCTCTTTATTAATCCTTGGAAACTTTGAAATAGAGACATATCTCATTAAAATCGTGCATTAAAATTCAATAAAATAGTAGGCCTACTAATACAAGAAAACTCACCTGAGAGTACTTTTTCCTGGCTTTCATGGCAGCAAACTGATGAATGAGAGACTCAGTTAATTTCTTACAGGACATTAGCATTTCACTGATGACTGTTAAAGTATTTAAATTAAGTAACTTCACTGTGTTAATATTTAGATCAGGCCTGCACAAGGTTTGCGCTCTCCGAGCCGGCTCACAGCTCATGAGCAGAATGCAGATATTAGCTGCTCTCTGTATAAGGGTAGACTGGAAGAAGGGGTGGATCTCGTACAAGATATACACAAAAGGAAGTACTAGTAAGAGTGCTTATGAAATGAATTCCCGTTCAGTGTTTGCAAAACTATCTTGGACTATTATTAATTAATAAAGAAATATTTACTTTACAGAAGTAATAGAAATTCTATAGCTACTTAAATGTACAATATCATTTTGTTATATTTTTATTTATCAGTACATCAAAACGAGGTTTTATGCTTTGGCAGCTGAAAGGAACAGTAGCCTACTGATCATAATGAAACTTCAGTTACAGATGTCCGATGTCTGCCTTTATTAAAGTTTATTATAGAAAACACTTGCTCACAAATATAAATGTTGAGCTAAACACAGCAATCATTTTCACAGCCAGCCTGTGTAGTCGTGGATATTATTGCTAATGTTTACTCTTGTAAAACTCAACCAGGCTAGTAGTATTATTCAAACGATCTTTAGCCTTTAGGTAACATTGAAGATCAATAAGTTCGAGCTGTAAATCGTTAAATGTTAAGTGTTATGTTCCGTCTTTTAGATTCCTCCATACTGTACTGTAGCAGTAGGTAAGTAACGTGAAACAGTTATTGAGAATAGGCCTACACACTGCACTCCACTAGATAACTGAGTGGTCGTTTCCCTCTCCTCTACCTATAGCAAGTCTATGTCATTCTAATGTATCTTCCTCTCTGATTCGGCGAGCGGTAAACACTGCTCTTCCGCTCCAAAGGAGCCCGCGTGCTTGTTGAGCGCTGTTAGTGCAGGCCTGATTTAGATTGTGATGTTATTTTACCTCATGGACTAGTTTCGATGTTATATTTATCATCCTCTGAATTCTAGTTATCAGCATTTGTTATGAAGTCGCCAAACTGGGAAGTCTGCTATTCAATGTTGAATATATCAGAGCAGTTTTTATCCATTTTAAAACACTAAATGACCACTTTCCATTAGTATTTGATGGTATTCCCAGAATAATGTCAAAATTTGGGAAAATAATTGTTAAATGTTTTTATATTAAGTTTTAAATTGTCACCATATGAATTTTCTTAATAATTTGCTTCAAATTCAAGTCTTTCAAAACTTATAGAGGAAACCAAAGAGGATTTCAAATTCGTGGCATAAAACTTCTTCTCTATTCAATTCTAGTACTAGTTTCTCAACTAGCACTAGAAATATTGATCTAAATGAGGGGTTGGAAAGCAATGGTGGATCATTAATGTTTAGGTGAGGGGTTTGGACTTTTTCCATTGCTGGTTGTCACAATCAAAAATTAAGACAATGTTTCGAAGGGTGGTTCTCCCTTCGTCTTCAGGTGGAAGGAAGAAGAGAAAGGAAAAAACCTACTGTTGGGATCGTTACGTACAGCTATTCTGTATGACTGATCATTGATTCCTGGCTTCGGTGGAGATTCTAATTAAGAAAAACCCAAAGTCATTAGCAGTATGTTGGCACTAAACCAAACGGAATAAAGAAGATGGGCGTGAAGTGACTAAAAAATTGATGAAAGACACACAAAAGGAGGGGGTGGGGAACTAAAACATGAATAAGTGTTAAGATACCACGATAGAAAATGAAAGAAAGATAAAAAAGGAAAAAACTAGTAACAAAGGACATGATAAAAAAAACTACTACTGCCACCTAGCGGTAGTAGACATTACTACTAAGCTGCAACACTAGGTTGCGTTGTCTAATGGTGGAGATGACCCCAGATGGTCTATGTGGTGTTGGTGACCGCATTCTTCCCCTTGTATTGAATATTTCTGATGTCTTGTTCAACTATGGGTAACCAAGTATCCGGAAGAATTAGGCTAGGTTGACTAATGGCATTGTCTGAAAAACTCATATGTGCGGCTTCCTTGTATTTCCTGTGTCAGAGAACGCTCAGTTTGTAGGATTGAAGTATTTTCCCACTTTATTTTGTGTCCGGATTCAAAGCTGTGTTGTACTATTCTTGATTTATCTATTAGGCATTGTTTGAAGTTGTACTTGTGCTCCTTAAATTTTTGTGGACAGAGGTCTGCTCGTTTCACCTAAATACATGCGGCCGCATTCACACGGGATGTTATAAATGCAGTCTCTGGCAGTGGCGTATACTGGTTAAAGGGTTTGGGCTACCACTGACCCTATTATTACACAAAATATGTTTTAAAATCCCTATAATAAAATTCCTTACATATTTATGTGAATTCCAGACGTCTTGATTGGGACGAAAATACGTTGATGACTTCGTCCTTCAAATTACAGTTGGGCCACTTGCAAAGTTTCTGTAGAAATGACTTTTCAATGGATATTAGTGCCAAGCCGGATAAACGTTCTTGTGTATGAGTTGATCTACAGTAGGATTTTATTCTCTTCAACACAGAAAATGTTCTTTCTACCAATGCTGACGTAGCTGGTATTGTCACAATTAATGTTGCTAATTTAAGGACTTCAGGAATAACTTGGTTCAGCTGGTTTTCATATATGGCAGATAATATTTCATGGATAGGTTTGTTCGAAAAATCAAAGACTTCTGCTCAATATATTACACTTAATTCATTTTTCAAACGTACTTGATCAAAGTGACTGTTATAGGACTGAAATAATTTGTTTAGTGCCTCATTCGGGAAGTTTTCTCTATAAGCAGAAAATTTTTGAGAATCTAGAAGATGTGTGAACTGAAGCTTTCCATAATCAGAAAATCTGTCAGTAATTTCCATGTGCATACGATCTAGTATGCTGTAGTACAGCTGCCTGTATTTCATTTCATCATCTCCTTTTCTTCACTTTAATGGTGGTTCCATTGTATTGGCTGAATAATTTTCATTTTCCATATTACTCCATATGGACGGAAACCCACTACGTCTGAACTCGAATATAGTATTTTTTTTTTAACTTTGATACCTCTTGCAAGTAGTATGCAATGTCTAGACTTTTTGTCTGAAGAATATTGTAGAGCACATCTGTATGTGCGAACACTCTAGCATAGACTTCAAGAAGAAATATATTCTGAAACTGTGTGAAAAAATTCAAATATCCTTGAGCCTGCACATTTACAGCATCATCCCAGTTTTCTTCAGAGTCATTACAAATGATATTTTTTAAAGAAAGCAGTCCGTTTTTCTCTGTATTCCTTTACTGTATTTACAAGCCGAGATGTAAAATTCAATCTAGTTGGTGCTACTTATGGGAGTTCCTTGTTCATAAATTCCTTGAGTTTTCTGATCTTTTAGGAGATGATGAGAAAAATGCAGCTAAACCCGACAGTGTTTTGAAAAAAATGCGGAATTCTGGAATGGATGAAGTAGTTTGTTGCAAAACTAAATTGAGAACATGGCTGTAACAATGGACAAATAGTGCTTGAGGATACTTTTCTTGAACTTTTGTTTTTAAGCCATTAATATTTCCCGCCATAACTGAAGCACCATCGTATGTCTGTGCAATTAACTTATTGCCGACATTGTATTCTGCTATAACACCTTCCACATTCTGAAACAAAGCAGCAGCAGTTTTGTCCGAACTGAAATTTGTGAATCCTATAAACCATTCTTGAACATTGGCAGTACTGTCGACGTATCTTAAAACAGTGGACAATTGACTCTGATTAGAGCAGTCACTTGTTTCAACAACAATGGCCACAAAAGGTTTTATGTTCTTTATCATAACCCCACTTATAGCAAATATTAAGTCATTCTGAATTCGAGAGAAGTACCACGAAATACTGTTGAACTCTCAAGATGATTGGCCAGTAAATGGTCAAATTCACGTAAGGAACTTAAATATTCAATATAATGTCCTATATTGTCTGATTCCACACTCTCGTTATGACCCCAAAAAGCCAATTCTTGTTTTCCTAGAAAGCAGACTGCGTTAATAAGATGCAGTAAAATCTCCCGATTTTTTTTTCACAAGAACATTGTGTTGGTTGATGTGTAGAGCTTTTTGCTTATCTAGCTGTAAATCAATTCTTGTCTTCCCAAAGTTTGCAAAGTTCATGCTACTACAAATATGAGCTTTTGATTTGTCGTATTCTAGGACTGCCGTTCGAAGGGAGTTTATATTAGAAAACCCCTCTTTTGACCACACATTAGTTTTGCGGCTAAATAACAAACATGGCCAGCAAAATAGTTTAGACAGTTTATAAGTACCACACAACCAATTCTACTTACCATATGATGTTGAAGTGAAATGGCGTGTGTACTCTCGCTGTTTTTCTTTTACGTCCATGGACAAATTTAACTCAGGAGTTGGTCTTTCCATTTTCACAATTTCAACTTTCTCGTTGTATGTACGACGGTTAAAAGGCACTTTTAATAAACCTTCTATTACACAGTCATTTTCAACACAAACCTCTCCAGAAACTTGTTCTGCCATATTTTTCACAATATCACTTAATTGGGAAATTAAAAACTTAATAATTCACAATTAATATAACTCTTAGACACTCGAACAAATCACAGATTTAAAATAATGCACTGCAAGAACACAATCACATTCAATTGCTAGCGTACTAAGCGTATTGCTGCTTCGCGCCTGCGAAGAAACCGATCACGAGAGCGGCAACTCGCCCGGCCTACACTGCACGATGGAAACAGAAGGGAGCGGGGGGGACGTGCAGTTGTGCGACAGAACAGCGTGAGCAAAACGGTCACAGGCTACCTCACGTAGCAAGCTGTTTCTCCAGCGATGCCGCCTTGACAACTTGTTTCTTTTCGAGAGCAGAGAGCGCATATAAATCTAACAATTACTTTAATTTTAATTACTATGGTAAAACTAATAATACAAAATTATTACATTATGTTATATTATAAACTTTTTCTTTTGTAATTTCCTTGGGCTACCGCCGGTAGCCCCGGTAGTCCGCAAAATACGCCCCTGGTCTCTGGTATCCATGTAATTAGGTTTGGGTTTGTTGTTGGACAGGATTCGGCTGAGCGTACTCTCTGATCTGAATACCGCTCTGATGTTATATTTCTTGGAGATTTTCTTGAATTTTTCGGAGGTGCCTTTTACATATGGGATAACTATGGTACTCATGGGGTCAGGGGGAGGATCGTTCTTGTTTTTTTGGTTATAATTTATGGCCTTTTTGATGAATTCTTGGGGATAACCGTTCGTTACAAAAGTGTTAGTGAGTGATTGTACTTCATTTTGAAGGTCGGATTCTTTACTACAGATGTAGTTAGCCCTGTTGAGGAGGGTAGATATAATGCCTCTCTTTACATGTGTGGGATGGTTGGACTGGAAATGAAGATACCTCCCCGTATGTGTGGATTTCCGGTAGACTGTGGTTGCCAGTTTGTCTTGGTCCCTCGTGACTAATACATCTAGAAATGGCAGACAATTGTCTTTTTCCAATTCCATCGTGAACTGGATAGATGGGCGGAGTGAGTTAAGATGTATTAAGAAGCCATCTAATAATTGGGGACTATGAGGCCATATTATGAATGTATCATCTACATAATGGAGCCACAGGGTAGGTTTATGGCTGGCAGTAGATAAGGCCAGTTCCTCGAAATATTCTATGTAGATGTTGCTGATGAGCAGGGAAAGGGGGGAACCCATCTCTCCTTCCTTCCACCTGAAGACGAAGGGAGAACCATCCTTCGAAACGTTGTGTCTTAAATTTTTGATTGTGACAACCAGCAATGGAAAAAGTCCAAACCCCCCACCGAAACACTAGAAATGTGTTGATTATTATTGTATATCCGATTTTCCATCAAAATGACTCTTTATTCTTCTTTCCTTTGCCTTTGTCTAATTGGTAACACTATCTGATGTAGTTCCCATTCCTTTCTTTATAAAATTCATAGTTCCAGTTATTTTCTTCATAAAATTTAAATCATTCCAATCCCTTTCTTCATAAAATTCAAATAATTCCGTAACATCTTTGACACAGTTACTGAGTGAATTATACAAATGTACCATGCCGTTTAGGTACCAGTTGCAATTCACAGTGCCTCATTCCTAAGTTGAAAACACTCCAACATATCAGTCCAAAATATAACTAAAATGACTATTTCTAGTCTCTGAAAATATTTACATAATTTTTGGTTCCTGGGTGAAATCTTGAGATACTTTTTACAGTTTTATAATATGCCAATAATTTATTAACAATGCTCTACAACCATCCCACCTTGCAATCCCGTGTGTGGTAGGTAACATTTTAAGAAACAAGTTTTCACCACTGTCACTATTTTATTTTGAAGTTTCAGCCAACATGAGGGATATCCACTAAGAAATACATACAGTACACTTCTTAAACAAGGTAAAGGTGTCTCCTTCATATGCCATGAAGGTGCTTGCAAAAGAAATGTTCCCAGACCTACCAGGTTTAATGAATGTGCAGAACATAGCACGAATATAGCTGATGGATTTCAGAGATTGAATTTCAGCTTGTAATCCTGAATAATGTCCTGCCATAACCGATTCATTCCCATAGCACTGTCTACATATGTCTTCTATGGGAAAGTTTAAGGATGACAGGGTTTTTCTACAATTCACCCACTGTGTGATCAGGCAGTCAAGAGAGATATCATTCGACTATAACCAGCTACAATGAGGAAGTGTAATTCCTAAAAGTCTAATTTGGCCGTCTCTTCAGTGTTGTCAACTAATACCAGCTATCACCAAAGAGGGTAAAATCACAATGCTACGTACTGAAATAATAATAATAATAATAATAATAATAATAATAATAATATATTATTAACAATGTCTTGCTTATATTTACCACATCTCATCTTTATAATGCGAGGTGTTTCCTAAATGTTTCAGTAATTTATTAAATAATATGTTTTCTTCCTGGACTTTTCGCATATTATGTTAGTCATTACGACTAGTATGATCTAATATTAAAATGTATTTTGTCTGACATGAAATTTATTGCTTTGATTAAAGGGTTTATGATTCATAGGACCTAACCTAAAAATGTATTTCTCTACTTGCATTTTCATCAGTTTCCTATATTTCAAACCGAAATTATTGCTGCCAACATAATAGTTGGAAAATAACTATCAGTTGTGGTATTTGTCAGTACCCGAAATTCGAAATGTAGTTCGTAAAAAGAAAATTCAACCTGGGAGCTAGAAAATCACTATAATTCAGTAGCATATGTAGTAATAGGGGGAAAATTGGGTAGGTTTCACCTTTAGGGTGAAAGTAAGCTGATCCTGACTATACTCTTGTCTACAGTTCCTTTTGTTTGGCTCTAGATATGGAGGCCGCAACATTTACACTCTTTTCTACAAAAGAACATGCTAAGATAGAAGATCTATGCAAGAAACTGCGTTCATGAACTTTAAACCTTTCTTTTTGGAAGTTGGAAAGCCTTCTGTGACAAACACATTCAGTGCCCTTTAATTCAAGCTCTCACTTCTCATGTTGTGGTATCCGTAAATGACGTCTGCCTGGCAACTTTTGTTCAGAGGATATACTAAATTCCTACTAATCACTGTTGTAAGATAAATTCAAATATTGGCGAACATATTTCCATGACTAAATTCCATATTCACTATACATGAAACATGTTATTTTTTTGTTAACAAATGCCACATCACATTATATTGTACATGTTTATTGTATTCAGGACCCTTGTGGTCACTCAAAATTCTTTGAGCTGATGTCTATAATTTAGAAATTTATTTTCCATTACATACAAAGCATAGAAAAGTACCCCAACACTCATGGGATTTATATTATGTTTATAATAAATGATATTAATTTGCTAGAATCACATTGTATCTGAAATGAGCAAAGACAAAGATTGCTATGGTCTCAGATTGCTATGGTCTCAGGAGATCTACAGATACAGATATGTACACCTCACAAATTTTGAGCCTTCTGCAATAACAGTAGCAGCTCTACAAATCTAGCTTTCAGGTAGTAGCTCCCTGTAAAGCAGGTTTGCATAATTTCAAGGAAAAATTGTTCTGGGGCCGGGTATCGATCCTGGGACCCTTCGCTTAGCGCACGAATGCTGTACCAACTGAGCTACCCCAGGAACTATACACGACACCGTTACCTGGCCCCAAAACAATTTTCCTTGAAATTATTCAAACCTGCTTTACAGGGAGTTACTACCTGAAAGCCAGATTTGCATAATATATTCGTTAATGGAGGTACATTAACAGAAGCCACAATTTAAGTCACACAGAATTTGTGTGCACTCACAGTTGGGTTCTTTCATCTTGTCAGGCCATCTGAGTTGTGTGGATATAAAGGAAAAATTGTGATGGTGTCATGTATAGTTACTGGGGTAGTTCAGTTGGTAGAGCATTCGTGCACTAAGTGAAGGATCCCGGATCGATACCCAGCCCCGGAACAATTTTTCCTTGAAATTATTCAGTAGCAGCTCTACTAACAAAATCCTACTCCTATGTCGATGAAGGCTTTAGCTGCGTGATCCCTGGACAATTCGGTATGCCATACCATAGCAAACAGAAGAGGATACAGGCAAGTGTCCATTGTTTTAAATCTGGACCCTTTGGTTAAGGAAGCACACCCTAACAGAAAAGCATGCAAGTTGGACACAGAGGTGGCAACTCCATGATTGACTTACCTTACTCTGGGCACATAATGCATTAAGAGGAAGTTTTTAATTACTAGAGAATTACAGGTTGATGAATCTTCATTTATTTATTTATTAGTGCATTCCAGTGGATGTTGATCACCCACTGTGACTGAGAATGAGGTTAGATCCTTATAATTTCTACATGATTGAGTTTGAAGTACTCAGCACATCATAAGCTATAATGACAATAACAACACAATTGGTGAGCAGAACGAAGTTATAACTTACAGTTTGAAATAAAATAATAAAGGTATTAAAAGTGTGTAATCAAGATGAATATACAAAAATAAAATATACACAAAATAACAATACACGTCATACTACTCAGTTGGTGTTCTGTCTCATTTCGTTTTAAGCTGAAATGACATGTCGGATATGAATGCCTTACTATATGCCAAAGAATGTGTACTGACTGCTATGGTACTAGTATTTCTTCATCGGTAATCAGGTAAAGATGAAGAGAGAATACTGGAAAGAGAAAAAGTTCTTGAGAAAATATTGTCCAATATTGTCTTTCCATTGGCCGAAGATAAACACACTAGCTTAGCAGTTGGATTATTGTGGTTTTGTAGCATAAACTTATGTGGAATATGTTTTACTTTTTTATTTTTAATTATAAAACTGTAAGTTACAATCCTGTCCAATTAATAATTTAAAGAAAACTACAAGCATTACCATAGATAAGTCTATATTAAATAATAAATTACAAGATAAATAAAACAGCAATATTCTACATGACACCTTTACCCTATGTGATGAATGATAGTGAAATGAACAACACTACAAAGCTTTATAAACATGGAAGCACGAGTACATTATATTGACTTGATTTTCATTGACAGAACTGGGCTCTTTGCTTAGTCACAGTAATTATACAGTTCGTTTTGACATACAGTACACTATGTTCAACAGTTGTATTACTCTTGAAATAGTTTTTTTTTATATATATACTAGTATCACTATGGACATATTAGTTTATTTCTCTAAAGAAATATTTCCTCTAATGACAACAGAATAAAAAAAAAGTAGATAAATTAGTACATGTATACATTTTTTACAATCACAACTTTTAACTATGGATTAAACCTTTAAAGATTGTTGAATATTGTATGAAACAAGAAAACTGCACCTGGCCAACTCTTTCTCTTTTTAATTTATTGTCTTTCCTCCATTCAATTTTCTGTCCTGAGTATAGAGGGCAAGGGAAAGAAAGATGCGCTACATGTTGGAATGTGGATCCACATACTTAAACAGAGAAATAATTAAAATAAAAAGTTTACATTAACATTTTCCTAATATAGAAATGTTTAGTACCAATGATGGATATGTTGCTTCCTGTGGTAAATTTCAGTTGTCCTATATTGTGGTGTTGGAAAAATATTCAAGTATATTTCGACCACCACCACCACTAAAACGTTCTGACATTATGCTGGTTAATAATTTACAAATCATTTATCTTTGTTAAGATCGTAACTACGAAATGCAAAGCTTTCTGGACTTCTACAAACTTGCCTCCTTAAGTGTGTGAAGGCATATCCCAAGATTTGAACAGATTTCCTGTTCTCTTCGCAGACACAAATTATAGATTATGTATTTCTTTCTTTCTACTATCAAAGTTCATAATTAATAATATGAGATTTCAGACTTTCACAGACTTGTGTTTAGAAGGAGACTTGAGTATTCCACCGTGTGCTGGAACTTAGCATCTTCAGATTACATCTTCAGAGCATGTTAAGTTCCAACACATGACAGAATACCCGAAAGTTTCGCTCTATACATAGCAATTAAATGAATATCAAATATGTTACTCAGTTAATACTCATTATACTTGATAATTATTAACAAGACAAATCATTCTGAATAAAAATCCACTCATCATAGAACAATGTAGAATAACATCCTTAACATGAATGTACTGAATATGAAACCTATGTTGAAATACTCAAAAGAATTTTAACAGATAAAATCAAAATATTATCAATTGACTGAAAACAAGACACAAAAGGAAATTCAAATCATCAATGAAAACATCAGATTTGAACACCCCATTTTCCTGATGTGATTGTGATGCCACTAATGGAACATATTCTAAAGTAGAGACTTTAAAATGAGATACTTTGCTGAATTTATATGAGCCACCTAGAAATAACGAGATTTATTGCTCTATTCTGTTGAATATATACTTAGAGGATTTGGTGAAGAACTATTTTCAAAACATGAGAGGGATGATAGTAAGAGAAAGAAGAATAAAGTGCATAAGATTTGCTGCTGATATGGCGTTGTTAGCAGAAGAGGAGACGATACTAAAGGATATGCTACTGGAGCTAAATGACAGCTGTGAGCAGTATGGGATGAAGATAAATGCAAACAAGACGAAGACCATGGTTGTCACAAGAAAAATAAAGAAGGTAAACTTGCGGATACTAAATGAGACGTAGAACAAGTAAGCAGCTTCAAATACATGGGGAGCACCATAAGTAGTAACATGAGCTGCTGCCAAGAAGTCAAAAGGAGGACAGCAATGGCAAAGGAAACTTTTAATAGAAAAAGAAGCATCTTCTGCGGATCTCTGGATAAAGAACTAAGAGACTAGTGAAGTGCTTTGTGTGGAATGTAACATTGTATGGGGAAGAAACATGGACATTACGACGAAGTGAAGAGAAGCGACTAGAAGCATTTAAATGTGGATATGGAGAAGAATGGAGTGTGTGAAGTGAACAGACAGAATAAGAAATGAAGCTGTGTTGGAAAGAGTGGGTGAAAAAAGAATGATGCTGAAACTGATCTGAAAGAGAAAGAGAAATTGGTTGGGTCACTGGCTGGGAAGAAACTGCCTACTGAAGGATGCACTGGAAGGAATGGTGAACAGGAGAAGAGTTCGGGGCAGAAGATATCAGATGATAGACGACATTAAGATATATGGATCATATGTGGCGACTAAGAGGAAGGCAGAGAATAGGAAAGATTGGAGAATACTAGGATTGCAGTGAAAGATCTGACCTTGGGCAGAACACTTATGTATGTTAGCAGTTTCACAAAGTGGGTATTTTTCTAAGAGTGAGAGACGCTGTTCTAGAGATCTTTACAAATATATTATTGTAATTGGAAATAAAACTGTATAACAAAACATTTCCAAGAACTTTATTTGCCAGGGCAGTTTTGGACGATTTTTTTTTATCAGACTGAAATTCTGAGATTTGTCACAGAGACTTGCAGTGGATTGATGTACGAAAAGGAGTCACGTAAAATAGAAATAAATTAAATTAAGAACAGATGTCATTAAACGAACTTTTCAATTGGCTATGTCATAATTGAGAAGTTGTCTCGTATTTTGGGTCTAGCTGGCACAAGGACAATTACCGAAAAACAGTGGTGGCGTTACTGTCTGTTTTGACGTGTATATGTAGGCATGCCGAGGGAGCGAGAGGTGTGGTCCGATGGAAGTACTGCCTCTTCCGAGAAGATGAACAGAAGGGGACATTGCCTGTGGAAATTAAGATTGTGGCAAGAAAAAAATTCGAAGCGAATTAAACGCGCAACATTATGTTTACAAATAAAATAATGATACTCTGAGAGGGGAATGCTACATCACTACATAATAAAATAAACTCACTTGGAACAACACAAGTATTCACATGCAGTGGAACTGAAACTAAAACCGTAATGTAACTATCACAATGCAAGACTGATTTTATCGATGTCATTTTTCTTCTGACTGTACTGTTGAATATAATTTAAGTTATCTCCTGACCTTTCCTGTCGCCCGCTCTTCCTTATTGAATTGTTTCATTCGCATTTCTATCGTCGGTAATTCCTGCTTGCGAGACCTATATATGATTATAATATTATGTAACTGCATGGATTAAAAAGTGTGTTGTAAAATCTGTATCTACTATGTATGGGTACAAGCAAATTTTCCCTAAACAGCTATAAAGATTAATAAAAAAAAAAACAGCTGAGGAAAGAGAAGCATGGTTGAAGTGAATGCTTAGAAGTGACTGGCTGAACCACCCAAGTGGTGTAGGCTGAAATAAGGGAAAAGATTAAGAACTATTGACCTAGAAAGACATTCAGAAGAAAATAGTCGGACAGAGGTCGCATAGTTGAAGTTGCACTAGATGTAGTATATTAAGATTACTACTAAATGTTTATAAAGCTTGGAAAGCTGGTATCTTGGATCAAGTTCACGAATTTGTTTTATTAAAGATAGTCTTTTGGACCAGTGAAGAGGAGGATGGTCAAGGACAGCCCAAGTGTGCTGCATACGAAGCGACCTTGTAGTAAGCAAAACAAATAAGTCAGTGTTGCAAGCTTTAGTTCATTACTTATCCAGCAGGGTACAGACGTGAAATAACTGTCACATACGAATACTAGCATAACTATTAATATTAATAAAGTATTATTATTGATATATCAGTGGTAATATTATTTAATAATGCAATAATCTGTGACAGTCATGGAAAACAGCTAATAAGCTAGCTGCTTATAACAGTAATAATGCAGTGACTTCGCCTATAGGACATGGAAACCAGTGAGTAAACATGCGGCATATATTATTTTTTTTGTTTATAAGTGTTTCAGAGGAGAGGATGGTAGGTCATGATATTTCCAGAACTACTGTGAGAAGAATTAGTAACGTGAATATCAACAATTATGCAAATACCATCATTTGAATAGAACACATTCGTACATTCTATTTCACCAGATTTCAATGGATATACTCACTGAGTATACTTTGAAAAGACAATGTCATACAATCTCCAATAATGACGACTCTTATCACACAGTTTTATTTTAATTCTGACGAAAATTATTTTATTTTGAAATAAATTTCATTTTCCTTCCTCCATTCGAGGCTGCAAAAAACAAAGCCCTCCAAACAAGTGATTACATATACCTATAGAATAAAAAAGAACAACATTAAAAGAGTGAAGCACTAACAATTTAAATACATTTGCTCAGCAAATTCAGAAAGGAATATAATAAAACAGAGCAGAAATAACTTAGGCTATAAGGAATATAAATGATTTTTTTAAGTATTGTTAGTGAGCCTTTTAGCATTCGTAATCCAATACCCTTGATAAATTTGGCACCTAATTATAATTGTTGCAGAAGTTACAGAAACAGAATGACGTTAAAATTTAAATAAACGAAATATTGTAACTTTGTAAGCAGATAATTTCTATGCTGCATTTTACTTGCTCAACATCTGTGACTGATAGAGCAATAAAAAACTGTATTGAGTAGCATACTCAGTGTGGAATATATCTGTTACCCATTATTGAAATTCATTTTCTTAGAAACTGTATACTACTGCATTACACTTGAATTGAACAAATATTTTAACTTTGGAAGGTCAATACATAATACATTTCATTTAGAATTTTATATGCTCAATGTTAGGGAATCATGAAGCAACAAGAAATTGTACTGGATACCAGCATGGAAGACAAGTCCGTTTTATCTTATTAAAATGAAATCAAAGAAATAAAAATAAATTCAAACAACGTAATAGAAATGCTTACATTGAACATCAAGACTTGATTACTGACTAATGCAACCTAATATTGAATTAGTGACAACTTCTCAAAGTCACAGTTTAAGAAAAAGGAATGAGCTGTCTTACTTTCAAGGTAACAAGCACTGAAGAGATCATTTGTGAACCTTCATCAAAAGAAATATTATATAAACTCTCCATCTTAAGTTATCCTAAAATAGTTTTTTAATTCAACACCACCTATAAAAAAATAACACATTACTTTGGTAATATTTGATATAATAGTAATTCCCTTTATTTGTGTTATTGTTGAGAGGAACGAGTGGATAAAATTATATGTCACTCTTTGCTATGGCAACACATGACTAACAAAATAGAAATGGAAAAATGTAGTGTTCCTGAAATAATGAAGACAGTCACAGATGAAACCATAGTAACCAACTTAATTTTATAGAACATTGTTGTATGATGTTTATAATATTATTTACTTATAATTACTTATTACAATATTAATTGTTTATAATAATAATAATAATAATAATAATAATAATTTATTAACAGATACAGAATAAAATTAACTTCTACTCATATAATAAATAGCTCTTCTAGAGCAATAAATTTGTTCTATGTTCAATATTAAGTAAATTGAGCATTATTACTTAAATTTTGGCATTACTATCCAATTAAGAACGTGTATATTGTATTAGAATTAATATCCGAGCAACAATTATTAAGAAAGTCAAAATAAAGGATTTGTTGTCCTACATAAAACATATTATTATTATTATTATTATTATTATTATTATTATTATTATTACTAAAATTAACAAATTCTTACCAATTTCGACCTCCTGAATTAAAAAATGACAAGTAAAATGTTCAATCAGTTCAGGTTTTCGAGATGCACAATATAATTCATTTTCTATGCATTTTATTAAAAAAAATAACGTATTTCGCGTGTAACTATTTTGTTTTACACATGTGACGACCCATTATGTGAAAACAATATTAGTATAAGCACTTGTAGAAACGGAAATTACTTTATTGCCTTTTTACGAGTCTATTTGGAGGGGGAGAAACAGGTTCGAGGTATGGATTCACTTGAGTTTACCAGATTTTACTTGAGATGTGTATTTCCTTCACTGTGAGATTTAATGACATTACTGTAGTTTACATTTTGGAATAGACCACCCTGTCAAAACCACTTCTAGAAGCGTAAATTATTTTATTGTCCTTTTCGGTCCATTTGGAGGGGGAGAAACAGGTTCGCCGTATCAAATCACTTCAGTTTACCAGTAGATTTCCATGGTGGTAGTATTCTGTGTATTTCTTTACAGTGTGCTTTAATGATAATATTCAAAGTACGAATGGTTTATATGTGCGGTTTTGAAGGTTGCAGCATTGCTTCTTGGAATGCAATTAGGCTACACAACATTTTGCTGCTTTCAGTGCAAAAGGAACAGCCGTACTTGAGATAAGCATTATAAAATAAAAGTATGGCCAACATGACAATCACTAGAGCCAGGGAAGAAAAATATTATACATCAACCCCTTGCATCTCGAAGTAAAGTAATTTTACACCCTTTATACGTTAAGTTAGGGTTAATAAAGAATTTTGTTAAAGGGATGAATCATGAAACTGAAGCATTTGAATATATCCAGAAAAAATTGTCTTCTATTAGTGACTCAAAAATAAAAGTGGGAGTTTTCCATGGACCACAAATTAGAGAAATAATGATGAACAATCACTTCGAATCTTTGTTGGAAGGAAAAGAGAGAGCCACCTGGATTGCATTCAAGGAGGTTGTATTAAATTTTCTGGGTAACTGTAGAAGTGAGAACTATGAAGAACTACTGCAAAATTTACTATTGGCATAAGAAACTATGGGTTGTAACATGTTCCTGAAAATTCACTTCCTTCACTCCCATCTTGACTTTTTCTCCGAGAATTGTGGCAATTTCAATGTTGAGTATGGTGAGCTCGTTCATCAAGAAATTTCAACTATGGAAAAAAAATACCAAGGACAGTGGAGTACCAATATGCTAGCAGACTATTGTTGAACTTTAGCTTGTGATGTACCTGATGTCCAGTATGAAACAAACTGCAGAAAAAGAAAGCTGTAATCTTCTGAACAGTGAGTATTTAACCTTATTGTCATTATATAAAGCAGTATTTTGAATAGATATAAATTCGAAAATTTCTCGAAAGCGTAACCAACAACTGTTTTTATTGTCAGATTCGTATTCAGGAGGCTCAAATTATATAGAAAACATGTATCACATGCCCAGCACAAAAAAAAAAAATAAATAAATAAAATTTGTTAGGCAGTGTTATTATTATTATTATTATTATTATTATTAATCAATTTCAAAAGTTGCTTAGCAACACAATATTAAATCCAAGATCTTATGTTGTGATCTGATATGATTATGTGGTTTGAAGATCACATTACCTTTGTCTTAAAAAACCAGCACACATTATACTGCAAACATAAATTCAAGAACTCTGAGAATATTATTATATTTAAAACAATTCTGTCACATAACCGAAATATTTCGTTTACTGTAACCAAAATTATTATTGTTGTTGGAGGAAATTATTTTATAAACGTCACATATCTTTCTGTTGATACAATTTTCTTTTCAACCAGTTACAGCTAACATGAAATATAATATTTTCGTAAGTGTAATTAATATACTTACAATTTTAGTGATTCGTGTACTGTACTTATTTCACAAAATCTACTATTTGCACTAAACATATAGGGCCGTATTCATAGACATTCTTAGCACGGGCTTTCGGTGGATGATCAGCGAACTAACGTTTTTCGTATTCATAAACCAGTGTTAGCTATATGATATGATATGAATCCTGTTTAGCACACTCATAGCGTGGGCTAGCGAAATGTCTATGAATAGCACCCTTAAATATTATACCATTCTTACAGTATTTTCTATAAATTTTTAACAACACAGAAACTCATTACATAAAAAGATACGTTTTACCTTACGAAAATCTGTCATTTTCTCATATGTTGAATTAAAAAATGGCTGCATGAACTAAAAAAACACACCTTCTTCAACCGTCACAATTTTCTAATGATTTAAATATGGTAATATCTATAGTAATTTGAAGAACTATGATTACATCAACTATTTCACAGACTTACCAATCTACAAAATGCATTACACTAATAATTAACTCATGTTAGACAACTGAAACATATAAATGCTATTGTTTCTTGCAGTAATTATGGACTGTAACACTAAACTTCTTAGGATACTGAATGGAGGTTAAAGTAAATGTGTAATCTTCAAAACTGATTTAAAATTTTGACTACCGGTACAAGTTTTGTTGACCACGAATTCTATTAGTACAGAGATTTCACAATTTGATCAGTTTCTGAACAATTTCATCATAAAACGAAAACTTTTTTTTTGTAATTATATATATATATATACATACACACACATATAGCGCAATTCAAAATCATTACAAATAGTCCTAACAGAAATAGAATATTCGAAGAAGGGGAGAGGGATTGAAATCACTTCTCTGTATTCCACATAGCGTCAATGGCCACTGGATCACATTCAAGACACCATCTATTCAGGAGTTGCCATAATGGAAACTCTCTGTAAACAATCCTGCCTGTGTGATTGTAACATATGAAATTATGTTAACAGAGCATGAGAAGTTAAAGTTACAGGAAAATTAATGTCTTTCATTGTCGACTAACAAAGAAAGATACAGAGACTGCACAGGCATTCCTCCATTCACCTGGCATTTGTGGTTAGCCCTCATAGGTATAGCAAACATAACCACAGTAGTACATGTGATCTGTTCTGAAGTGCGTCCAACGAAAGAATAAAATGAAGTGAACACATGCATGTGATCTTGAGACCTCAGTGACTCTCTTGTTTGTTGCCATGTGAACAGATCTATTGATATTCTGTGAATTACGTCACTTCATTGTTTCACTTGACAGAGTATAATACATTTACTAATTCATCACTAGTTGAGGTTCACTCTTCTTCTATTCAGTTACAATCCCATCAAGTTTTAAATTATTTATTTCAAATAGTTTGTAGATACCTGATAATCATTTTTGTTTTTATGCAGTTATTCATGGAGAAACTGCAATGCCAACTTTCTAATATTCAATGAAATAATTTAAACAAGCTATACTACAAATGACAATGGGAAGGAAATTACTAGAAAGTAATAGTGAATTTAATATTACTTCATATTTTAGATAAATGCGAATCTATTACACACATCTGGTAGGTATAAACAGTAATTTTAGTTTAACATGTTACATTCTGCTATTAACTGCAACTTTACTACTATAAGGGCTGGTATTATAAATGCCGTTTAAACCTTATGTTCAGTTTAAACTGAAGTTTTTCGTTCTGCTTCATATTATAGATATTAACTACCAGTTAATCTTGAGTTAGGTTGAGTTTAACTTGATCGGCAGTCCTCTGCCGTTTAAACAGCAGTTCAAGGCTCAACAGTGCAAGATGGCAGTTCCCACAATACACATGACTATTGCAGATGTTTTCCAAGAACTTAATGAGTGATTAATATTACTGAACGTCCACAGAGACCTAGAATTTGTCGAAATAGAGTGCACCACTTTGAAATATAAATGAACATAAGTTTTAAAACAGATTGAGGCTTTCAAAGCAGACAGTCCTACACTTCAGAATTAGGTTTTATAGTCCTAACCTTGTTTTGAAAAATTAAAACTCGCATAAAACATGCAACAAAAAGATGAGAAAGTGCAAAAATATGTCTTTGGGTTAGAATTGAAAGATTATTTGAAAAGATAAATATTTCCTTTTTATTTTAAAAACATTCTGTTGAACCACTGCTTCAGTTACTTGTTGCTTTTTTTTTTTTTTAGTTGGTTATTATTTAACAACGCTGTATCAACTACTAGGTTATTTAGCGTCAATGAGATTGGTGATAGCGAGATGATATTTGGCGTGATGAGGCCGAGGATTCGCCAGAGATTACCTTGTATTCACATTACGGTTGGGGAAAACCTCGGAAAAAACCCAACCAGGTAATCAGCCCAAGCGGGGATCCAACCCGCGCCCAAATGCAACTTCAGACCGGCAGGCAAGCACCTTAACCGACTGAGCCACGCCGGTGGCTTACTTGTTGCTCTGTGTTTGTTTTTCCTCTGGTAGTAGATAGCCCTATACTGAAAACGATGAAAAATTTCGAAGGTGTCCATAAACCTACTGAAAGCCTATTGTGCATTGTATGTATGTAGCAGACAGTCTCCTGGTAAGATTTACTATGGGGCCTGATTTATAAACACTAATGATATTATCTAATTTTACTAGACTCATAAAAATAATTTTGTTTGACTGAATTCTGTTTCATAAACATTCTAGACAACTTATAAAATACTCAAACTAATATTATTACTTCATTAATCAGTTGATTCTGTATGGAGTTATGTCCTGGATGGTCATGCATGGTTTAGTTTGGCTGCATTGTGTTTGGGAATATATTGTTAGTAGCTAGCGTTAAGAAACTATTTGAGGTTAAGTCTGACAAGGATACTGAAGTAGGCGATATTGATCCTCTACAGGTTTTTATGATATTCTCTTTGTTATCGAAGAACAAGTATGTATCTTAATGAAAATTCTCCACGATTATCAGCTATTTTAAATCAATAATATAATTAAACAGTTGTGATCGTCTTCTTTCCTTTCATAGCAGTAATACCAATTGTATTCCACTACAGTTTAACTTATGTTTAACATAATCTTTAGATTAATTGCATTTATAAAACCGCGCCTAAGACAGTTGAGAAATAAATTACTATTTTATACAACAATTTATACATTTCGAATGACAAAAACAAATTACGAATACAAAGAAATTCTGAATTCATGAATACAGAATAGAAGTACAATATTGGAAAGTTGAAAAACATTTCAAGAAGAAGATTCTACATACATAAGTAATAATCAAAAGTGAATCAATTTATTCTACGGGGATGCAACTATTGTATCACGAAATTAAAATTTGTATAGTATTTTGTTATTTAGGCAGTCTGGTATGGCAGAAACAATGTTAAAATTATCATTGGGCTGTTTAGTTTTTTACAATATACAGAGAAGGTTAAAAAAAACTATGTATGAGCATAGTCATAAGCGACTTTAATCAGTTTACATAATTTTTTAAACCTTGAAAAGGAAGTATAAATTTGAAGATGATATAGCCTATCACTAGATAGATGGAATCATTGGTTTATTATGTGGTAACAGTGGAGGAGTTTCAAAACTAACATGGCCCTATTTAAAAGATATGCAGGTTCCTCTCACTTCCTTATGTAACATTATATTAGGCATAATCAAGGATTCATTAAATATTCTACATCTTCATCTGTATTTTTATCAGAAAAAAAAAAAAAAACTAAAAAGAATAATAAAGATAAATTCAAGAGTAATATGAAATCCATTGTCTAATTATATTATATGCCTTTTTTAACATTTCATTGTATTTCAAGTCCCCTGAAGTCATCACTGATGTGAAATTTTAATCGGTAAGATATATTACAAGAATTACATTGTTTGACGACTCTCCAAGATCTATATAACTTCATTGTTTTGTAAAACAAATTACGCTGCGTGCCTATACAGTATATACATTCTTAATTGCATATGAATATCATATTAGTATAAATGTAGATGTATTCTCCAATCATCTCCAATTTACTAGTACATATTATGTAATATAATAGTTTTCTGCTAAATGGCAATGGCCTTAATGTAAATGTCTGTTACAAAGTATTGCAAAATTATATCCTAAGAAGTTCGACTACAAAATATCTTTCTATACAAATGACTGTATTTTTTAGCTTTATTTTAACAGCTCTTTTCCAAAAGTGTCGGAAAAGAAGTTATGCCTATAATTTTACTTCCCCCCCCCCCCCTCCGTCCTTTTTTATAATATGTCACACAGCTTTCATTTCACCAGTGGTGGCTGATTGACTGAGGCAAGTGAGGCCGGGTCTCAGTCACTTTGCTTAACTGAAATCAAATTTTGTGTTTTTATATGATGTATTAGTTATTTGAATGAAGCATATACTGCCTGAAAGAAAGGAAGTTTTAAATAAAGAGAGAGTCTATCAAGATACCTACGACATCACTGACAATTTTTCTGACAGATAATCTTAAAACGCGAGTTTCTATTGCATCCTGGTATGAGCAACATAAATGGTTAAGTGGTAATGTGGTACAAAATAAACTTCTCTGTTGGCCTTGCTGTCAAGGGAAAAAAATAAAAAGAAAAGAAAGAAAGGGTATTTTCAACACATAATATGGGTTGCTTCATCACACTGAAACAATCACTGAAACTCACAGCATAACAGCTTATTTGGTGAGTGAAATTATTATTTTTCATTAATAGTAATAATAATAGACTAATAATAATAATATAATAACAATAATAATTAATATCATAAATAAACATTTCCTATCGGAGGCACATAAACTAGTTGCATCTGGCCTCACCGAGGATTTCGATCACCGGCCACTACTGCATTTCACATGTAATGTTTGGGTAAAGTACAATGGAAACAAAGGGAGAAGACAGAGTCTTAAAATGACAAAATTGGAAGAAGTGGCACACGTTTTTCCAAAAGTAAAAGGAAGAGGCACTCTGCCTGGGGTTAAATATGAGTAGGAACTCTGTTGAGAAACTCTGAGATGGCAGCCCCCTCACTCAACTTACCTTGTGAAATGTTGGTAATGTATTCAAAGGACATTATAATTACTTAACAGCTGCAAAACATAATCATTGAGCAAACATCACAGTTCAAAATAATATTTAGGATGTAATATCTCATAGCAGGAGAAATGGATATAACAGAAAAATATACATAAATTCAGCTACAACTCAGGAATATTAAGACGAACTCTTAAAAATAAAGCCTGCAAAGATTTCATAATAAAATAAAACTATATAAATCCATGGCAGTATCGACTTTAATAATTATATGGCTGAGAAACCTGGACAATAGCAAAAAGTAATAACTCTAGAATACAGACGCCAGAAATAAAATTTTTAAGAACAACACTAAATTAGTGGGGGGGGGGGGGGGGGAAATCAGAGATTAGACAAAAATTGAGAGTTCAGGAAATAAACGATACAATTAACATGTACGGGTCAAAATGGAGACATCATGTGGATGGGATGGCAGATTGCAGATTCCTCAAGTTAGCTGTACAGTACTAACTCAGAGGAAGACAGAAGCAGGGAAGACCAATGAAGAGATGATCAGACTAATAAAGAGCCAGAATGGATTGAAAAGTCCAAATCATGAGGAAGAAGAAGAATAAAATTAAAATACTTTATATAAGTATCAATTTTTATGTATTTGATAAATTCTGAGAACAAATAAATTTCGCTTAATTGCTGTGAAATCTATGTATTATTTGCTTTTCCAAAAATAACTGGTCTTAACATGTATAATTAACCATTCTGAAATAAAAAAATCGCATTTTCGAAATTTTTGTTTGTATGTTTGTCTGTCTGTTACCTTTTCACGTGTTAATGGCTGAACCAATTTCTAACAAAAATTAGAATATAAATTAAGTTAGTTCCAACTTAGATTTTAGGCTATATAGCATTCAAAATATTTTATTTAAAAGGGGGTTATGAGGGGGCCTGAATTAAATCAAAATATTTCTTGAAACTATATTAGTTGAACCATTAAAAGTATTATAATTTAAACAGGTTATGTACCTTACGACACCACAATGGTGTCGAAATGGGACCCATCTGTCATAAGGTACATAACCTTATATTCTTTGGACGATTTTGATACTGTTCCAGGAGAGAGTTGACTGTTGTGGGAAGGTTTCAATTAGGTGGGTTGAGGGAGATTTGTTGAATGAAGGGTCTATTGAGAGTATTGTGAACATATTTGATGTTTTAATTTGTTATATATTGGGAAATGGGTTAAAGTCTGTCTGTCTCTTAGGTAAATTTCGTTTAATGCAATCATGTAGGGATTACTTTCTGTATTCGTGTGTAGCAATTTTGTTCAATTTCATACAGGTTACATAGTTGTCATGAAGCAGCAGCAAAAAGTGTAACTGTTTTAATGTAGGCACCACATCATATTTTTTACTAGCCATACCCATGCGCACTGCTGCACCGGTTAGAATTAAATATAAAGTAATTACATAATTAAAATAAGACATTTGACCCAGGGAATATTCGTGTTTGATAGAATGGTAAATCGTTTAATATGTTACTTAATTTAAATTGTATTTAGATAATTAAAATGCGATCATTTTGGTCCAGAGACCACTCATTTGGTGCAATGACAATTCCTTTAACATGTTTCTTAATTTTTATTACATGCAACCATAGTTTAATGTACATTGACATCATTTAGTTTCAATGTGTATACTTTATTTTACTTGCTATATGTTTCCATTGAATTATGGTAATAACTTAACTTTAACCCTTGTTTTCTATGTATTCAGTAAATGGAGCTTGGCCCACTATGGTTCTGAACCCTTCAAATAACTTAAATTATATTATAATTATATTATATTATATTATATAAAAAGTGTGTTGATAAAGGATGTACTCCGATAAGTAAGTTTTTAATTTGTTATAGGGGCTCTTGAATCTCAGGAGGAACAACTTTTACAACAGCGCAACATAATCTGCTTGGCTCATTACCCAATTTTTTTGCATTGCATTTAATGCATATATATTTTATGTATTTTAACACGATTCAATTGAGCATAGTTAAAATTTGGATTATAAAATAATGCAATGCTAAGCTAACATACTATTACTGCATACTAAATCAATACACTCTCGTTGTTCGTTAATTCTCTGAGATAAAAATGAATGTGTACATAAAAATTATTTTAGGAAATACAGGAAACGAATATACAGAATAGCCTATCAAGTTTTCTGTGCATAAGAAGCTATTTTAATCTTATCTGTCCTCAATTCACTCAGAATTTACTGTAATAACACTATAGCATTATGTCCATCTAGAGAAACTACACTTTCCAATGGTGAAATAATAATTAATTATACAAATCGGTTAATTTAGATTCCGATATTACTTCATACAAACATAGAAACATTCTCTATAGGCTATGTTCCATAGCTTTCGATTGTTGTTGTCCAAGGCCCCTTATAGACGAAGTCATTTGTTTTTTATTTCATTACACCGCCTTAGATGGCAGTTATTTTAATTTTAAAACTCATTTATCTCATTAAATATCTTACTTACTTACTTACAAATGGCTTTTAAGGAACCTGAAGGTTCATTGCCGCCCTCACATAAGCCTGCCATCGGTCCCTATCCAGTGCAAGATTAATCCAGTCTCTATCATCATATCCCACCTCCTTCAAATCCATTTTAATATTATCCTCCCATCTACTTCTCGGCCTCCCCAAAGGTGTTTTTACCTCCGGTCTCCCAACTGACACTCTATATGCATTTCTGGATTCGCCCATACGTGCTACATGCCCTGCCCATCTCAAACGTCTGGATTAAATATCAGTCCTATCAAAATTTTTCAAAGAATAAAACTTATCGGATATGATTTTTAAATAAACTTTTGTTATGTAATATTTTTCACAAAAATCAATAATAAGCGAGATATTTCGATTTATTTAATTCAGGCCCCCTTATAACCCTCCTTTTAAATAACGTATTTTGAATGCCATATAGCCTAAAATCTAAGTTACAAGGGACGTAATTTATATTCCAATTTTCATCGAACTCCGTTCAGCCATTATCGAGTGACAGACAGACAGACATACAAACAAAAATTTCAAAAATGCGATTTTCTGTTTCAGGGTGGTTAATTATATTTGTTAGGACAGATTATTTTTGGAAAATCGAAAATTACCAGAAAAATTTCGGCTACAGATTTATTATTAGTATAGATAGATGTTATGGTGATTATATCACTTACACACAGCACAAACGATGATGTGGGGGTGTTGGAGGCAGTTGGTTTAGTGGGTGCATCAGGGATGGTGGTGTGGGTTTGTGATGGTGATTGCAGTTTATGAGAAGAATAGAGAACTGTTCCTGTATCATAGGAGCATCTGTTTCAGTTTCGTGATTGTGGTGTGAGTACTGGGAAGAGGTTTGACATTTGAGATGGTTTCGTCAGGGGCAGTCCGTCCATAAGGGCACATGCCCTACCCTAACATTCTTGAGGAAAAAGTGGTTTATATTTTACCACGATTTATTAAACAAATAGTCTGCTAATATTCGGTTCAAATCTATCTCGTACACTACGTACAAGTTTCACTGTTGCACGGATTTGTGTAACTAAAGAAATGACCAGACTGCGCATGTGCAGGTAGAAAAATTCTTAGGGCAGTCTGAGATTTTGCCCAGCTTTGCTAGTAATGGTGAGGCATGCGCACCGTGTTTGCTGCTTGTCATTGGCTGCTGTGATGCTTTTAGCACTAGTAATTTAACCTGCATTGGGACAAGAGCCTTGAACTGCCCATCAGCAGGGTAACCACTGGTAGTACGAAAACATAATTCCCTCTTTACAAATACAGCTCAATAGCATGTCCTAGTAACTGTTGTGTTGGTAATAAATTTTAAAAGAAGCAGGAAGGCAGAAAGCAAACCGCAGTACCACATTGTTTGTCGTGTTTTTATGGTAATGATATTTACAGCGACAGCGTTATGGATGCAGTGAAAATGTGTTAGTCGTTTTAAGTCCTACTGTTTGTTACAGAATACAGAAAATGAATAGTCAATTATTTGATTAATAAACCATTCTCAACTCATCCCTTGAATGATAAACTTGTAATTAAAGATCTGGGTAGGCCGAATCCTGATATTAAATTAGGACAAAGTTATTTGGTTAAAGACAAGGTGGTGAAGAGGTCATTCATCTCGGAAATCTATTCGAAACATGACTGGCTGTGTTGTTGTGAGGTAAAAAATGCGCTATTTTGCTTTCCATGTTTGTTGTTTGGAGGTGACATTTCATGGACTAAAACAGGTGTTACGGATCTGAAACATTTATCTGAAAATATTAAAAAACATGTTGCGTCTTCAAACCACAAGAGTAATGTCATGGATTTGGCCGTATTGGGGATTCAGAATATTGCAAGTCGACTGAGTTCTGCTTACAGTCAGCAAATTGAACTTCACAACAAGAAAGTAAGAGAAAACAGGTATGTGTTGTCTCTGCTTATTAATTGTGTTCGATTCTGTGGTGCTTACGAACTTGCTCTGCGTGGACATGATGAGTCAACTTCAACTAATCCAGGGATTTTTCGTGTACTTGTCGATTTTAGTGCCGAATTGAACGAGTCGCTGAGAGCCCATTTAGACAAAGCAACAGTATTTAAAGGAACCTCAAAAACAATCCAAAATGATTTGCTGGATTGCATGCTTCATGTTTGTCACAAATATAGTTCCGAAGAAATTAAAGCTGCCAACTTTGTGGCGGTTATAGCAGAGAAGACATCTGATGTTTCAAATATTTTTCAGAGGGTCCTGGTATATCGTTACATTGTAAATGATAATGCTGTAGAAAGATTTTGACGTTTTCTGAACCCGTCCAATCATGATCCAGGGTCACTCTCCGCCTGCATTTTGAAAGAAGTTAATGCTCAATTAAGAGACACTCCACATAAGTTAATTTCCCAAAGTTACGATGGAGCTGAGGTTTTGAGTGGAAAAGAACGGGGTGTCCAAAGACGAGCCAGACAGCATTATCCTCAAGCTTTTATGTGCATTGTCATGCTCACCAACTTAATTTGGTCATGTCTCACGCGGCTACAATAAACCGTGGCGTGCGCATATTTTTTTCTAATCTGGAAGGAATATCACCACAGAGAACTAAGGTTCTGGATGAGATGGTTGGTCGACGTCTTCAAAGGCCAGCTCCTACGAGATGGAATTTTCATTTGCGGGCTGTTCTTAATGTTTATGAATACCATAAAGTGTTAATAGAAGGCATGGATGAAATTCAATCGCAGAATGACATTAAGCAGTTTTCCACTATTTCACAAGCTAGTGGGTTGAAGTTAATTTTGTTGGATGAAGAATTTAAATTCTGGCTTCACTTCTTTTATAGAATTATGCCACACGTTGACATTCTGTTCAACCAACTACAGAAGAGAGTAACGGATCCTGTTCAAGTGAAAGAACACATAAACGGTTTTGAGAATCACATCAAGATGACAAGAGACAATATAGAGAGATCTGCAGGAGTGAAAGAAGGAAATGGGGTGTCCAGAAAACGAAACCACGAAGAAATGTCCGGAAATAGGTTGCATGAAGCAAGGGAGTTTTGTGATGTTATAATCACACAAGCAAGTGAAAGATTCAGTTTCACTGGCCATCTCAGCGCTTCTAACTTATTCGTATCGGAAATGTTTCCTGAGTACTGTACATCATTTCCAACAAAACACCTCATATCAACTTAGAAGCTTTCCCCTTTCTGGATCAAAAGAAACTAGAAACTGAGCTTGGAGTGGTGTACAGAAGGGAAGAGTTCAGATCCGTGTCTGGTGCAATTCCAATGTTGAAATTTATAGTAAATACAAATACCATCAGCATATTTTAAGAAACCGTGAAACTGCTACAAATAATAATAACAATTCCGATGTCAACATCTGAAGCAGAAAAATGTTTTTCAACTCTAAAAAGAATAAAGACTTTTTGTGCAACACGATGTATCAAGACAGATTATCTTCCCTAGCCATGTTGTCAATATAACGAAATCTGGTCATGGACTTACCTGATTTCAATAATAAAGTAATTGACACGTTTGTCGCAATGAAAGATAGAAGATTGGATTTTACCTACAAAATGTGACAAGACAAAGTGTAAATGTAAATAATCTGCGAAATGTAAATAAGTGTTCATATATGTATAGTGAGACTAAGTGTACTTTTATAGTGTAAATAGTGTACCGGTACATAAAATGTCTTCAACATCACACACAACCAACTTGAGCAGCAACAACACAGCACATACTGATGACGATGGAGACGACGACGACGACAACGACAACAACAACAAAAAGCAGCATTATGTAAGTAATTTTTTTGTGCCCCACCTAGTTCGAAAATCACGAGCGCCATTGGGTTTCGTAATTAGTGATGGAGACAGGGCTGTGTAAATATTTTTGTGTGTGGGGGCAGTGGTGCTTGGAGGTGAGGATTTTGGGTAGCAAGAGAACGTCATTTGTCCTGTGTAATGAGAATCTTCTGAACACATAATACAGAACTCGAGGTTGTTACTCAGTTTGTGTTTGCATGCATAGATAGAGTCTTTTGCACATTTTCAGTACTTGGCTGAATTTGTACAAGTCAAGTTGTCATGTCCATAATCTGCAGTGGATGCATGAACAGTGTTGTATCTGCTCCTTAGAGACTTCTCCTCTGTAATTTCTGT
Source organism: Periplaneta americana (assembly GCF_040183065.1). NCBI lineage: Eukaryota > Metazoa > Arthropoda > Insecta > Blattodea > Blattidae > Periplaneta > Periplaneta americana. Next base: position 93,334,014 of record NC_091118.1, on the reverse strand, counting down.
CGAAGTGTTTCAAGCCTGTGAAGAGCTTGGTTGACGTCTCTAGGTTTTCTAGAAACCTGAACCATTGGCTTTTGTATCTGCATCAAGATTACCCTGACCACTCTATTAATGTTGAAGTTTTGCTCATTTAGAGCATTCATCAGTGTCTCTAGTGGGATAGGTGTATCTGTGTCTCTTATTACGAAGGTTTGCAGGCAAAGGCTTCAGCTTTTATATCCCTCCAAGCATTGCATAGAAACTTCGAGAAGAGAGTAAAAGATGAAACTATCAAATGGAAAACAGATAATGGGCTATTGTTAAAAGGAAAAAGACAAGAGAGGATGTAATAGGGGAGCATATCTGACATTCTCCCTGTGTCATGTTAGTGAGCTTAATTAAGAGGAAAGATAAACCATTTGCAGTCTAGCAAGAGGATATTTATAAGGAATTCAACTGTTATTTTCTAAATGTTTTTTTTTTTCTATGGTAAGGAACAATGAAGACTAATACAAACAACATAATTTTAAAGAGCATGGTCTCAATAGGGGAGTATGGTTATTAATTATGTTTTTTCACTCGTCTTCCTCCCTCGTTGTATTCTGTACTGTTGTATACCCTATTGAAAAGATTAAAGAGATATCCAATGCCAGTTTCTGACTAATGATTCCACAACATTTTCTTACTGTTAGACAAGATTACGATATTTAAATCTATGTTGCAAAACAAACAAAATAAAATGCCGCTACCTGTAGGACAGGTGTGGATACATTAAGTCATTCTAATTAGTTGGGGTTCCTAAAAAAAAGTCAGTAGTCAATGATTCCATCATCATTGTCATTATGAATTTTGTATGGATTAGGTCCTTTGTAACCTGTTCCCTTATAGCTCTTGAAGATGTGTCTAGTCTCTCCATCTTTGTTGCGGTTGGTCTATATTCCTCTTTCCTACTAGTTGATATTTTCACATTTATCTCGGCATGCAACTTAGGTATGATTTATATTTCAAATGAGACAAAATGCATGGATTGATAAAATAGTTTAACTGAAATATATGCCAGAAAATCGTTTTAACTCATGTTTACTACCTTGCATTGATTAATCTACAAATTTACTAATCTTAATATCATACAACAACTGTGTCTGATTTATTATGGAATAAAATTGAATGACAAATTGTACTGCATATGCCTGTCTAATGTATAAGACAACAAGCTTAAAAAATTATGTTGAATAATCAATGAACTACCTAAGTGTAAAAACGACTAAATTAAAAGTATAAATTGCCCACTTTTGAATACTACATCTCCCTTCACAAAAAAGATTCACATTGATTACTGTTGGTGAATATACAGCATGAACCATTTTGGGTCTTTTTTTTTATCACTGCAAGAGTCAATAACATTAACTTTCTGCAAGTAATAGTTGTTTATACAAATAAATTATCATATATTTAAATGAACGACTTGTTCTAATGCATCTCACCTAAAGACAACAATGAAATTGAAAAATGCATAAAGAAAATGTGACTAATAAAAAAAAGGGAATTAGAACAACTGCATCATACAATTAATGTAATCACATTTCATTTTCTATTATTTAATAAACCTTGAATGTGTAACTCTTTATAGTATTACATTCATTCATGTACAAAGAAGTTTTGAAAAAATATAGTACATTACACATTTCTTACACACTTTGTATAATAATTATATTTGTAACATCGTACTTTTGCAAAACAGTCTTAAAACAAATTAAATTTTAACTCCAGCATTTATTTCATACTACAAGCAAGTTCAATATTATATGCAACAATCTCATTATGTCATTCCACTGCACAAATGATCCATACATGTTATGCTACAAATTAAATGAGATGTGACACAATATTTTTGCAGAGTATCAGATATTAGAAACATAAATAAAATCTTTTTTTTTATGCACACGTATTATTTTAAATATGTTGTTGTTAACTAATGCGGAGTTCTTGGCACTAAAGCCATTAACTCTTTTGCCTTCCAAAAGGAGAGTGATGTAGCAAAAAGTGTAACTGTTTTAATGTAGGCACCATAATATTTCTATGTATTTTAAAATATGAAACTTTATAAAAACTTTCAAAGTGTTAGAATTATTAAAAAAAAAAGAGAGAGACGGTAATATACCCTATACAACGGACAATATATATTTTTTTTTAACCTTTTTGCTGCTTAGGCTGTCTGAGTAACGGCAGACAAATTCATTACATATCTTTGTGTTGATCGTCACTCTGACAGCAAGGGTGAAGCAACAGAAACAAGGCTTCCAAAGCACATAATGGAATTTGTGAACGTGGTTTTAACTAAGAGACCATATTCTGCCATCTGTTAGGAGTCGAAAGAACTATATTCCATTGCAAGGAGACTTTGGCAGGTTGCAAAAAAATCAGCAGTTTAAAAGTTAATAATTTCAACATTTTAAAAGTTAAGATTTTGTTAAGTTTTATACTTTAATAACAAATGTTAAAGTCAACCTAAGAAGAGTAGTATTTTAAAGTTAACATTTTAAATCCTAATAATCAAGGCTAGGATTTATATGTAATTACACATTTCTTTATTACAAAGATAACAAGCTTATCTTTATCAATTACGTTGTTTGTAATACAAATCCAACAAATTTATTTTACATATTTTTCCATATTTATAGTATTGGCACATATTACATGGAAAATAAATATTATTCCATATTTAGCAGTTTTAATGTAATATTCATTCATATTTTTCCTTAGCAATAGAGACAACCACAACTCTTCTCATTTTCAGTGACAAAATATGGCAACACAGTTAAAGTTTACAGTTATGTACACAAATAGTTTCTGAACCTGAAGGCTTTGAGAAGACAAAGAAAGAGTTAAAGTATGTGGCTGTAACTTTAGCAACATCTCTTAAGAGTCATGTAGACAAGGTCATTCACCATCCCTCCCACCAAGTAACAACCAGCACATTCATTGAGGTAGACAAGGTCATTCACCATCCCACCCACCAAGCAACAACCAGCACAGTCAGTAAGTATTCTGCTCTTATCCAATAACCTTGTGTACTTTCAAAATGCCGAAAGTAGGAACATCCACTATTGTGAAATAAAAAAATTATGTTGCTGAGTTTGAAGATGAAGGTTTTACAATAGATGGGAGAATGTTATTCTGTAGTATGTGTCAAACCAGTGTCAATGCAAATCAGAGATTTTCAATTAACCAGGCCATTTCTACTGCGAAGCACGAAGTTAGCAAAGGAAAAAATACCGGGATTCAAACTCTCGTGACACAACCAATTAGGGCCAGTAAACGAGTTGAGTTCAACACTGATCTTCGCCGTGCTCTCATGGGATCAGATACACCTCTTTGCAAACTCAACAGCAGTTTCTAGAGAAATACACAAACCACAGCATTCTGTATAACATTATGGAAAAACTATAGTGACGTGGTGTATCAAGAAACTGTGGAGAAGATAAAAACTGAGGTCGGTGAAAATTCCATCTGGGTGCCAGTGGATGAAACTACAGATGCAGAAGGATGATGTATCAGCAGTGTTGAGATAGGTTCCATGAACAGTGAGACTACTTGCAAACTTATATTGTTGACTTGTGAATTAATGGAAAAATGCAATCATAAAACTGTAGCAAAACTTTTCAATGATGCTATGAGTGTAGCTGCTTCATATACGGTGAAAGCAGGGGATGATGCATTAAAAAGTTTTATTTCCAAAAATGATCCACTTAACATGCACTGCGCATGCTTTCCATCATACTACTGAAACAATAAGAGTAAATTTTTCAAAAAGCTTGTACTGGGAAGCTAGGGAGAAAATGAGTTGATCCGCCATTGGAAAATAAATAAATTTTTCTAAAAGCTCCAAGCAGAATTTTAATTTTAAAAGAAAGTATCCTGAAATACCTTTGCCACCCTGACCAGTATTAACCAGATGGGGAAAATGGTTGGAAGCTGCTGAGTACTACTTGAAACACTATAAAGCCGTTAAGAATATGCTGGATTCCCCTAATTCAGAAAGTGCTGCCTTGATTGATATTATGAAATCCTTATTGAGTGACGAGTGTGTGAAAAATGAACTGTGTTACATTCAAGCAAATTTTGCTAATATCTCAAAACAATTCAGAAACTACAATATGGCTATCTCACATTACCTGAAAATATTGATATAGTAAAAAACACGATTCACGAACTTAAATATACACCTAGGAAGGTAGCTGGCCTCATCGAAAGTAAAGTGGACAATGTGTTTTCAAAAAATCCAGGCTTTGAGGACATATGTAAAATTAGTGTAATACAAAGAGGCACAACAAATGAGAAACTAGAATTGGATGTATCACCTGCAGATACAGTGAATTTCAAATATCAACCAGTCACCTCATGTGGAGTAGAGCAAACCTTCAGCCAATACAAACTGATCACTTTTACAGGATAATAGGAGAAGCTTCACATTTGAAAATTTAAAACAACATTTTGTGACATACCAATTGAATAGTACAATGAATAAGACACTTGGGGGAAAAAATTAAAGTTAACTGAAAAAGCTTCAATTAATCCATGAATTTATTACTTTGATATATTTCTGTAGATCCTAAAATGTAATAAAATGTAGTGATTAGTAGTTAAACTTTTTTTACTTAATAGTGTTCCATAGTTTGTCCATATTGTACAAAATATGTTGTTGTTGTTTTCTAATGCCAGGCGTTTGCCAATAAAGTCATTTGACCTCTTGCACTCCAATATTTTTCAAAGATATTATCATGACTAGCCACTAGCACAGATTTTGAGGTGTTCCGAATCCATTTCTTGGTTTGAGTTGCACAATGGGCAGTTAGGGGACTGATATATTCCAATTCTATGCAGGTGTTTGGCCAAACAATCATGGCCTGTTGCCAATCTAAATGCAGCTACAGACAATTTTCGTGGTAAATCGGGAATTAACTGTGGATTTTGATGCAGAGAGTTTCATTTTTTCCCTTGGGATTGAGTTATCAAATTTTGTTTGTTGAAGTCTAAGTAGCCTATGTAGATTTAATAAATCTCTTCACAGAGTAATACGTAGATTTAGTAACAGGTCTGTAAGTAGCAAATATAATTACATCTGTATGTACATATTTTGAGTGTTTTAATACAAATATATGTACATAATTAGAACATTTTTACAACATATAAATCCTAGCCCTGCTAATAAGCAAGCTGTTCTGTCTGTCTGTTAACATCTCAAACCAGGTTATGAAAGGATGAAGAAAAGAATAAAATTTTAATACAAACTTGGGATTCAAGTGGTTTGGTTGATAGCATTCTGTAGGGTTTCTGTTTAGGACACACATTACTGCTACAGGTCAACATTGGTTTATCAAAGACTACATAAGACATGTGCAACTCCCAATTTAAGAGCCAAAGAGAAACAGCCCAAGTCACTGGCAGTCAGACGAGATAATACAAATACTCATTATGAAAACAACACTGGTGTCATGCTTATACTACGGGTACATGATAAAATAAATTCTCCATTATATATGAACCTATAACTGAGCAAAATGGTGACAATCTAGTTCTCCCATTCCCACTGAGACAATCAGATCAGTTAGAGAAAAGCCACAGCCTTTTAATGCAATAAATATTGTGACGTCTCTGGGTGATGAGGAGCGTCACCGACCACAGGTGCCACAATATTAACAGCAAGATTTGTATGACGTACACACAGCTTTCGAATCATATTTCTTAAAATGTATTCTCGCACCCCGCCTCACGAAACTCAAAGTTGTATAAATTTTAGAAGTTTCTGTAGAGTTTACACACGTTAAAGCTAGACAGAATTATAGATGATAATCTGCATTGGAAACATAAAGATTTCCTGTCCAATGCAACTCACTTGGCTGTATATTTGATAAATGTCACTTAATCCTTGCTAAGGTGAGAGACCTTACAAGTTGTCCTATTTCCATGCCCTACTTTCAGTCCCCTGTTCATGAAGATTTCTATCTCAGCTTATCAACTGAAGAAATTGCTTCTGTGGAGGATGGAAACATCAATAACACCGATAACAGTGGTGAAGAACATTAAGTACTTCAATAATGTTGAAAACGATTAAGTATGAAAAGTGAATTTTTGTTACTGTTTACTTCATTGAGTCTAGTGACACTAACATCACATATTTAATTAACCCTTTTAATGCCACGAGGTCGATCTATTGGCTGGCCAATGTTATACAAGAATTACTACAGCTGATTTTTCAGTCCCTATTTTTAAGTGCTCATAGTCTTTGTTTAAATTAATATTATTAAATGCCATAGATCAAATACACATTTTTATACATGATGTTGGAAAAGAGTCAGGTAGTTCCTGCTCCGTCTTCATGAGCATTTGAATTTTAAAGTATTTGTGAGTGTGTTAATTCTGACAATGACAATCTAAGTGGTGTGGTATATGAGGTAATGGAAGAAAGTGATCACATGTATATAGACGAATTACCAATTAACAGTGACGATGACTTGCAATAATTAGACAGTGATTACATTCTGCCATCCATTGTAGAACAAGAGATTACACTGCTGCAACCACCTCACATGTATCAGGGAATAATAAATCACAGTCAGAAGGAGAACATGACACTTTGGAACATAAATTAAGTAGAAATTTCGTAACAAGAGGTGTTAAATAATCAATCAATGCAAGCATATGCAAGAAGAAAAATGTCAAAAGATAAAAGAACTCTGGTAAAGGTTACGTTTTCAGAAGTGGAAAAAATGTTCCCACCAAGTATTTGTTTTAGCTTTATTTGTCACTAGCAATGGTGAGTGTTTCGAAATTTTTAATGCTGAGCAGTAAAAGGACTGTTTTCAAACATTTTGGAGCACTGGAGACAAACAAAAGCAAGATGCACTGTTGTTAGTTGTGTAGAAAAGAGATGTATAGTGAGTTCTGCAAATGCACCCGAGTTCGGAAAAAATCGTATATATTCCTAATCATAGCATTAGAAGTGGATGGTAGACGTCACACTGTATGTAAGGAGTACTGACTGCAAAATTTACAAATAAATGTCTCGAATGAAGACTGTGGTTAGAGATGTAACATGTCAGAGCAGAACATAAATACTACATCAAGTTAATAAAAATGTCAAGTTCTGCCTCCGAATGTGTTTTGAAGACAGAGGCAGTCATACTGAATAACTTTTGTGAGCTCGCCTTGATGCGGAACTTAGTGTACATCTTCTGTATTCATTTTGAAGATAATGTAACACTTTTGGTATATTCCAATAAATACATGAATTGTCAATTTAAACTTCAGTAACTGCAGTCACTCTTGAGCATTTGTTTGGTTTCCAATAGTGTAGTTTAAATGTAGGACATCAATGTTTGTGAAATAAGACATGACAAAAGCTCAAGCTCTCTGAATTTATAATACTACATTAAATTACAAAGCATTACGTTTGTGTGAAGAGCTTGCATTTACATTCCGCCAAAATGTCACAAATTTAAAGATTTACAGTTGACTTCCCATAATTTGCTGTAATTAATGCATTAACTTCCTCGAAATATCGAAAATCGCAAATTATCTGCAAAATTTTTATTATTATTTAAAATCCAGAAAAAAGTTACTCTAACAGGTTTAATTACTACAATGCACTTAAAAATCAAGTGCAAAATGGGAAAAAGTGCAAAACATTTTAAACATAAAATATTACACAGCGGTACAGTGGGATAACATCTTAAAACAAAAAACACAAATTTTACAAAATATCATAAGACACTCTAGTTTAATAAAAAATGTCAGCTTTTTCTGTTTCTTAGGAGATTGTCCATTTTTTCTGATTTTAGATCGTAATTTTCTTGAGAGGGAGAGAGCATAAATCGATTAAAAACAGAACTGACAACATTACTTCTTACTTCAACAAAAGAGCACAAATTAACCACACTATCGGGAGTCAACTATAAGTGATTTAGATATTTACAGCATATTATAAGAGTAATAAATGCCAATTTGACTTCTATGAAACAACATTTTTAAAGCAAGTTTTTAATTTTGGGGGGTGGGGGAGGGACAACATTATTCTTTTGATACATTCCACCAAACTATGCACTCTCAATTTAAACTACAGCAACTGTAGTCACTCTTGAGTACATGCACAACAGTGGCTCCAAATGTGGACTTGGTCTGTATTAATACAATTAATTTATAAAATCATGTAAAAGCAGCAATTATACATACAGGGTCTCCCATATAAACTAAGACCGAATGCACGGTGTTTGTACTCTGTGCTATGGCAGTTGCCTCAGCCGAACTTATGTTGCGTGCGGCCGCCCTGCTTTAAGTGTGTATACATCTTATATGAAATCTTACCTTATAAAAGATGCTGGAAGTGTCGTCTTTCCTGGGTTATACAGGCATTGTATCTGGTAACCACATTCTGGCTAACGCGAGTGAGTTCTACCACTGTAATGTTTCTGATTTCATTCATAATGTTTTCTTTCAGTTCCTCCAATGTATGAGGATTTGTTCGATACACTTTTTCTTTCAGTTTACCCCATGAGTAAAAATCGCACACTGTTAGATCTGGAGAACGAGGGGGAAATAGACCAGCACTGATCACTCTATCTGCAAACACTTCCGAGATTGTAAGAAGGGCATCTTCTGCTGTATGAGCAGGGGCTGAATCTTGTTGAAACCACCCACGTGATTTTTCTTCTTCCGTTAACTGATGGAAGAACAGCATCAAAATGTTATCTTGGTACCTCTCTGCATTTACTGTCGTCTCGAAAAAAATAGGCCCAATTATTCGTCTTGTACTAACAGCACACCAAACACCAATCTTCCTATCATAATGAGGGCTTCATAAACACCAATAGGATTTTCTGCACACCAATAGCGAGAGTTGTGACTGTTCACATGACCATTAAGATGAAACCAGGTCTCATCCGAAAAGAACACAAGCTGTGAGGTAAACTGAAAGAAATAGTGTATCGAACAAATCCTCACACATTGGAGGAACTGAAAAAAAAAAAAATTACGAATGAAATCAGAAACATTACAATGGGAGAACTCACTCGCATCAGCCAGAATGTGGTTACCAGATATAATACCTGTATAACCCAGGAAGGACAACATTTCCAGCATCTTTTATAAGGTAAGATTTCATATAAGATTGTATACATGCTTAAAGCAGGGCGGCCGCGTGCGACATAAATTCGGCTGAGGGAAATGCCGTAGCACAGAGTACAAACACCGTGCGTTCGGTCTTAGTTTATATGGGAGACCCTGTATATTACAGTTAAAAGATTTAAATTTTTTATTTTATTCTGAGGAAGGATTTCGACGGAATTAATGCCCTACAATTTATAAACACAATCGTGAAAGTATCAATTATATAATTATATGCTTGGAAAACTTTTCTTTTAAGGGGGAATTTGGACTGTATTAACAAACCACAGTTCATAAGAGCATGGGAAACCATCAAGTACAGTATACATATTATAGCACTTAGAAGACTTATTAGTTTAAGCTTTTTAGGAGAGTGGAGACAACTTTACACTTTAGGTACACTATACACATGAAGTCTCAATTTAAACTACAGCAACTGAAGTCACATTTGAGAGTATGCACAACAGTGGCTTCCAAATGTGGAAAAATCAATTATGTATTAAAATTAGAAGACATGTTTTTAATGTTTTTTTAAGGAGTGAGACACTTTACACTTTGGTACATTCCACTATGCACATAAAGTCTCAATTTAAACTACAGCAACTGTAGTCACTCTTGATCATATGTGCAATAGTGGCTCCCAAATGTGAAAAAATTTATTATGTATTACAATTAGAAAACTTATGTTTTTAATGCTCTTTTCAGGGGTGAGAGAACTTTACACTTTTGATACATTCCACTATGTACATGAAGTCTCAATTTAAACTACAGCAACTGTAGTCACTCTTGAGCATAGTATATTATGTGCAATAGCAGCTCCCAAATGTGGAAACATCAATTATGTACGGTATTAAATTTAGGAAACTTATATTTAATGCTTTTTTTAGGGGGCGAGAGAACTTTACACTTTTGGTACATTCCACTATGTACATGAAGTCTCAATTTAAACTACAGCAACTGTAGTCACTCTTGAGCACACGCACAATAGTGGCTCCCAAATGTGGAAACATCAATTATGTATTATAATTAGAAAATTTATGTTTTAATCCTTTTTTTAGGGGGTGAGAGAACTTTACACTTTCGGTACATTCCATTATGCACATAAAGTCTCAATTTAAACTACAGCAACTGTAGTCACTCTTGAGCACCTGCACAATAGTGGCTCCCAAATGTGGAAACTTCCATTATGTATTATACTTACGAAACTTATGTTTTTAATGTTTTTAGGGGGTGAGACAACTTTATACTTTGGTACATTTCACTATGCACATGAAATCTCAATTTAAACTACAGCAACTGTAGTCACTCTTGAGCACATGCACAATAGTGGCTCCCAAATGTGGAAACATCACTTACCAGTATGTACTGTACTTAGAAGAGTTATGTTTCTAATGTTTTTTGTGGGGGTGACAAGACTTTAAATTTTTGGCACATTGCACTATGTGCATTAAGTCTCAATTTAAACTACAGCAACTGTAGTCATTGTTGAGTAGGGTTCCCAGACATCCCGTAAAATATGGGATTGGGACAAAAGTCTCGGGACAGCTTTTCATCCTGTATCTTAGAGTTCTAAACTGAGAAAAAATGGAAAAGTTACAATGTCTATTCTACATTAGAAATTACAAATATCGCACTTCATCACTGCATTGTAGATGGGCTATTATGAAACAATTATTGTTAGTTATTAATTTCTCAAGGCGAGTGATGGCAACACCAAACGTTTAGATGAAGTCTCACTGGATCTTTTTAAAAGTACTGAAGGAGAATTCTCAAATTTGAAGAGAGTAGTGGAGTTCATTATATGTATCCCTGGAACAAATGCGTGTGTTGAAAGATTATTTTCTCGCATGGACACTCTATGGAGTGATGATAAAAATAAATTGTCTGTATAAACAGTAAAATCATTGCTTGTTGTAAACTCATTCTTCAAAATAAACAATTGTTAAGTGAAATTAATTCTTCAGAAAATATTGCAAGATCAAGGTGGATTGATTTATGAGAATATTGTCACATGAGTAGTGTATTTTGTAGCTATTTTTGTAATAACTTAGTGAAAACAATTTGAAGGCAACTTACATAAAGAAGCTTAAACCTAATGCAAATATGCTCCCTAACAATTTTGCTTACTTACTCTTAGTTAGTAAAGTATTTGGGACTACACACACAGATTTTGAAAGACTGACATTTTGATGGTTGCACATACTAAACTTACTCAGTGAAAACTGATGTGTCCCGTATTTTTTTACAATATGTCTGGGAACCCTACTCTTGAGCACATGGACAATAGTGGCTCCCAAATGTGGAAACATCACATATGTATTGTACTTAGGAAACTTATGTTTTTAATGTTTTTTTTTTTTTTTTTTTTTTTTTTTTGAGAGGGTGAGACGACTTTAAACTTTTAGTATATTCCAATATGCACATGAAGTCTCAATTTGAACTACAGCAACTGTAGTCACTCTTGAGCACATGCACAATAGTGGTTCCCAAATGTGGAAAAATCAATATGTTTTGTATTAAGGGAAACTTATGTTTCTAATATTTTTTTGAGGGGGTGAGACGATTTTAAACTTTTGGTACATTCCATTATGCACATGAAATCTCAATTTAAACTACAGCAACTATAGTCACTCTTGAGCACATGCACAATAGTGGCACCCAAAATGTTGAAACATCAATTACGTATTATAATTAGAAAACTTATGTATTAATGATTTTATAGGGGGTGAGAGAACTTTACACTTTTGGTACATTCCACTATGTACATGAAGTTTCAATTTAAACTACAGCAACTGTAGTCACTCTTGGACACATGCACAATAGTGGCACCCAAATGTGTGAACTTCAATTATGTATTATACTTAGGAAACTTATGTTTTTAATGTTTTTTGAGGGAGAGAGACGACTTTAAACTTTTGGTACAATCCATTATGCACATGAAATCTCAATTTAAACTATGGCAACTGTAGTCACTGTAGTCACTCACAATAGTAGCGCCCAAATGTGAAAACTTAAATTATGTTTTATACTTAGGAAACATGTTTTAATGATTTTATAGGGGGTGAGAGAACTTTATACTTTTGGAATATTCCACTATGCACATGAAGTTTCAATTTAAACTACAGCAACTGTAGTCACTCTTGAGCACATGCACACTAGTGGCACCCAAATGTGGAAACATCAATTATTATTGTACTTATAAAACTTATGTTTTAATCCTTTTTTAGAGGATGAGAGAACTTTACACTTTTGGTACATTCCACTATGCACATGAAGTCTCAATTTAAACTACAGGCTACAGCAACTGTAGTCACTCTTCAGCACATGCACAATAGTGGCTCCCGAATGTGAATTTGGATTAGATTAGGTATTTGCAGTTCTTGTGAAAGCATAAATTATATTATATTTAGAAGACTTATGTTTCTATTCTATGATATAAGAACAATGCATTTATAGTTGACTTTAATATAATAAAATAAAGTATTGTAGTGAACAAATTTTACAAATTGCTGATTACAAATACAACAAAAATAAATTCTTGCTATAAAACATCTAAAAGAAAAAAAGCTGACATTGGCATACCTACTAATTTGTAGTGCATGTTTCTGAAAGTTAAGTTCACTAGGGACTAGTAAAGTCACAACTGTATCTGCTATGCCGCTACTGCATGCTTTATGCCCTTTTCATATGCATTGTAACAAAAAATATATGCCTGTGAACTTCTACACCAAGTTATATTACAATAAGTTGTGCCCATGTAAACAGTTTCCATTTACATTTCCTGAAGTTGTCGGCAATTTAAAGATACAGGTTTAATTTCACTGTGTTGACACAGGCAATTGTTTACTTGAAAATAAGCTTGTCTGAAGAATAAAGCTAATTGAGCAATTTGTGGTTATTGTGGCATATTGATAGTTTCTGCAGTGAAATTAAGTCATTAATACATATGGATCATCAGTGTAGAACTGTGATAATGTCAACTGTAATGGTATTCTTAACTTAACACTTGCCAGTATCGTTCAATATTAAGACTGCCATTAGAGGAACATGAAGGCTTTCTGAAACTATTCAAAGGAACCATACTTATGTTATGGATTCTCTCTCATATATCTATTAGGAACAATATCTTGTATTTAAAAATAAAAGACGTGTTGGAAAAGAAAGCCAAATTACATACTGTCAGAAAAAAAAAACAGAATATCAATCATCTCTTCATGAAATACGTCAGTAAAAAAATATATATCCACAACAAAAATCATATTTCTATACAATGTTATGAAATTCTCTTAATTTAACTTTGTTTTCTAATTCTTTAGCAAGCATTAAGGGGAACAGGAAGGGTTTAAGAGAACTCAATAGGACCTATATAACCATTCTAATTTTAACAAAAGTTTCACTTTAAACAATCTATATTTTATAAAAGTAGTTTTGAAAATAATATTTTCCGCCTGTACTATTTATCTTTCCCTTTGTCCTTCTAGTAATCTGATATATAACCAAAAGTTGTATAAAAAAGGCCATAAAAATATTTTCTCAAAGCAATACAGCTCATGTCCTCCAACAAAAACAGATCAACATAAAAAGTGTAATGCTTTTAAACCTCAGAGAAATGCCTGACACATCAGACCCAAGAACAAGTTCATTAATTTTACCTAAAAAGGATTCACAATGAAGTTAATTATGAGAAAAAATTTTAGTTCTTAATTTTACAATACATTATTAGTATGAAACCACAATATGGTTAAGAAAATAAATTACACTCAAACTTATTTCTTCTGATTGGTTATATTATAGACAGTAACACCCATAGTAACATAACTTCAAATTTGCTGTGAGGTTTGATTTTCAAATGCTGATCTTAATAATAACACATTTAACACTGATATTAAAAAAGTCTCTCAAGTCTGAAACTATAACAGAATTTGGTTACATATGATATATCACTTTAAGTATCAATACTTATAGTTTAGAATAAGCTGATATAACACACCAGAAAAAGTATATTATACGTCCTGAACAGAATTTTGTAATCAATGGAAATTGTTCATCCTCTGTCAGTTCCTTTGTGATATTTTTCAACATTGAAATAACACTACTTAGTTCTACTGACATAATACTGTATATATTCTACATCAACATTTTCGAAAGAAAATACCCGATTTTCTTTTTCTATTCATTATTTCTTTGATAATATCTACTGGAACAATTTACATAAAAATAAATATTACACATCTTTTATCATTTATTTTTAATTAGTGAAATGTGTCTTCCTGCATTAATTACATCCTTTTAAGCAAAGGAAAACAATTTGAATCTTTGCTTTCATCAGAAAATTCTGACACACACTTTACCATTTAAAAATAATGATAAAATCATGTAATTCAAGACATGTGGATAAAAACGCAACCAGTATTTCTAACAGAGTATGTAAATTGCACTTTCTTTTCCTAATATCTTACATAGGTGGATTATTTTTATAAAAACTCTGGAATTTACAGTGCTGCCAATTAATGAGAAAAAAATATGTGTGTGATTTCAGTGTGGAAATGAATGATTGTCATTTTTTCGTTGGGAATTACCAGAGATGTTGAACAAATCTGAAATAAGCTGCACTCAAGAGTTGATATGAAAATAATTTACCTTTACATATTTATAATATTTTTATGCGATAGATATTTGAATTATAGAAGTAAGGAGCACAGTTCTGCCTTAAGATGATTTATGAGTACATGTATCGTTACCTGAAGCTGAGCCCATATCGTTCTGTTACTTGTGGTGAATGGGTTGAAGCGATTGCAAGAAGGAGAGGCACGTCATTGGCATCTAGGTCCAAACTCGTTGTGAGTAATTCCATGTCACAAAACTCTGTTGTAAGCAAGAGTTCTGCTAGAGCCTGACTGCGTAGGAACAGCTCCCGTAACTTGGATTCTAAGTGCAGCAAACACTGAAACGCAAAAGCTAATTTATCAGATATTGCTCGTACATCTATGCTGAAATTGATAGTCACTTTCTGTCTATATGAATATCTTGTAGAGGTAATTTTACCTCCTTTAATGATACAATATCACTATCTAAACCCGGATTTTGGCAACCTGAAAGTTGCCAAAAATTACCTTATAGGCTTATAATTAAAATTAACTATAATTTACAAAAGCAGTTTCTAGAAATTTAATTAGGTTGTCTGCTAAGGATACTGAAACTACGAAATTATACGTAAAGGTTAATTTTTGGTCCTACAGAATCTATCTGTTACAATTAATATTAGAGGAGAAAAATTCGCTCCGGCGCTGGGGATCGAACCAGGGTCCTTGGTTTTATGTACCAAGTGCTCTAACCATTGAGCTACGCCTAAGTTCAATCCACAGCACCGGATCGAATCCCTCTCCTACAACTCGATCCCTGGCGCCGGAGTGAATTTTTCTCCTCTAATATCAATATCAACTACGAAATTATGCCTAAAAGATTACAGGTCTCTTGCAAATTCAGTGGATACATCAGTATAATTGCTGTTTGAATGAGCAATGCTATACTTATGGCTAATGGAAGATGTATCTGTGTAAATGATGTGTTGCTGTCTTATAGCTTAAACCATCATGCATATTAATTCTACATGAAAAGCTGCTCCCCCTGCCCATCTTTAGTTGTCTAAAATATCCTTAATGTTGTTGTTTCCGAGTTCTTGACAATGAGACCATTAACTCTCCTGCTCTCCAATATTTCTCTTACACACAGGGGGTTTAGATGAAAGGCCTGAACATTGCTGAAGATGATTCTAATCAATTTCTTCCCGAAGACTGCACATTGCACAATGGACAAAGAGGTAAAGAAATAATTCCAATTCTGTTCAAGTTTCTGAAAAACAGTCATGTCCTGTGAGTAATTGAAAGGTGCACTTTTCCTTCATACTCATGAATTATATTTTGTTGTATGTTGAGACACTTCCCTCCAAAATGATAAATGGTAAATATTCTGCATTGTTCTTATTATTTGAAATTTTGCAGAATAGTATGATATTATATCCTTAATGTAGATATACACTACATGAAGCACCTAGATATAGTCCACATAATGTATATATTGGTATTGTGATATCAAAACTAATGGAATTATTACTCCCAACTGACTGCACAATTTGTTATGATATAAAAATGAAAAAAAAAAAAAAAAAAAGTATTTCTAATTGGGATGGTTGTGTTTTTGAACCAACATAATTAGTTAACAGAAACTACAGAAATGGGGGGGGGGGAGACAGTGAAACTTCTATCATCATCGTTACATTGTTTTGACGACAATAATTGGATCATTCAACCAAAGTTATAGCAACAATAAAAAAAAGCCACGTAATATAAACATACTTTGTTTCAGGTTATAACCTGGAACGAAATTATGTCTGTATTAAAGGAAATATCATCCGCATCCGCCGCCGCCGCCGCCACCACCACCACTGTCATCGTCATCATGTTATAACTGTCACTGTCCTTCAGTAACCTTACCATTATTCTATATCTTAATATCATGTCGTCATCTCTTAATAGTTTTGTAGCTGGAAAGAGATGTTGAAGTAAGAAGTTATAACTATATTTACTGCCATCATTGCCAACACCTGTACCAGTATAGGCTAATCATAATTGTCAGTTCATTTACCATTACTGTACTGCAATATCATGTTGTCGTCTCTTTCTATAGCTTCGTAGTTGGAAAGAGATGACGAAGTAAGAAGTTATTTGTTGTCAGCCTTTGAAATGACAAAACTAGAGGCAACATGTTATCATCACTGTCAGTGGAGGCCCTGCAACTATATAGTGGTATGAGATTCTAAGTTTTTTCAGTATATTGTGATTCTCATTGGTATATTTAAAGTATGGACGAACGGTTTGAATATAATTTAACAGTCACAGTGGTTAATATTTAACAAATGAACTGACTCCTGGTCGCAAAATGAGATATAACTCAAGTTGTTTGGCAAGATAAGTTTTATTACACTTTCTGTAAGTAAGATCATGTTGCTAGTTCATCTCTAGCAGATGACATTTTGCAAGAGAAATCTCATAGTGAATTTTCCCGTTTTCACTCAATGTGTCAACATTGCATTTGCTAATCCTCTAGCCTTACTCTCATATCGCTTCCTATCTCATCAGTTCAAAAACTGGAAGCAAGTACAATACATATGCCTGAAGTGCATTCACTCACTCATTCATACCATTTGCTACAAACTAGAGGATTGCAGTCCTACATTCAAAAAACAGGTTGGAATCCCAACAGCTCAAGTAAAATTAGTGGACATTAACAGACACTGAAACAATTTTCTTACAACATTCCTGTTTCCCCTGCCATCATCAATCACTTATCTACCACAACAAGGAATGAAATGAAATAGATATGAAAAATTATATATTGCTGTTGTGATTTGTTCATATATTTTACGACTAACTGCAGACACAACAATGATCCATTCATATTTACTCAATTTTTCAGTCTTCCCACTAAATATTGGAGTGCAAGAGAGCAAATGACATCATCAACTGCTCAACATTAGATTCCAACCAACCAAAAATGATTTATTCACAACAGACAGCCATACTTGTAGTCCTATAGGACAGGAACCCATGGACTAGTTACCAAACCAAACAAACCACCAATTTTGTAAGTATTTCTGTCTGTCCTTATCTCTTATTTTCTCCTCTTTCCTGTCATGGAGACTAACATCTTTATTTCTTAAGAAATAAGTTTAATAAGTATTTAATGAGACTCACATGTTCTGGAGATGCTTTCAGCTTCCATAAGTAAAGCAATGACTCCAACATGTTGGCCACAAGACGTGACATGCCAACACGGATCCCTAATGTTCCTGGTTTATCAACTACATATGTGTGGCTCGAAACCAACTGAACCTCCCTATAAATGAAAACAAAGTTCTTAATACTAAACACATTTGTTAAAGACAAACCTCTTTATAACAAAGGACAGTAAAATTAAACGAAAGTATCTTAGTAAAAATACTTCTAATGAAATAAAACTATATAACTGAAATTACATACATAAGTCCTACAAAATTTTTCTTTGAATTATAATTTCAATAAATAGTAGTGTATATCTAGACGAAATTGTAAAAAATTGATTCATGAACTAGACTTTGATTTGATCGTCATGACATGAATAAAAAAGCTATGTACTTACTTACTGGCTTTTAAGGAACCCGGAGGTTCATTGCCATCCTCACATAAGCCCACCATTGGTCCCTATCCTGAGCAAGATTAATCCAGTCTCTATCATCATATCCCACCTCCCTCAAATCCATTTTAATATTATCTTCCCATCTAAGTCTTGGCCTCCCCAAAGGTCTTTTTCCCTCCGGCCTCACAACTAACACTCTATATGCATTTCTGGATTCGCCCATATGTGCTAAATGCCCTGCCCATCTCAAACGTCTGGATTTAATGTTCCTAATTATGTCAGGTGAAGAATACAATGTGTGCAGTTCTGTGTTGTGTAACTTTCTCCAGTCTCCTGTAACTTCATCCCTCTTAGCTCCAAATATTTTCCTAAGCACCTTATTCTCAAACACCCTTAACCTATGTTCCTCTCTCAAAGTGAGAATCCAAGTTTCACAACCATAAAGAACAACCGGTAATATAACTGTTAAAAAAGCTATGTAATTGTAATAATCTTCTCTCTTGCTAATGATCAAAAGGCTTTCTTCCAACTAAGTAAAATGCTAAAAATTTGTAATATATATAAAAGGCATAAATGAGAGCATAATATTAAGATGGATTTCAGAGAGGTGGGATGTGAGGGACTAATCTTGCTCAGGATATGGACCGATGGTGGGCTTAGGTGAGGGCGACAATGAACCTGTGGATTCTCTAGAAGCCATTGTAAGTAAGTATAAAAGGCACATACGGAGAGAGAGAGAGAATGATAGGGTGAGGGGAAGGGAGGAGAATGGAGGGGAAGATTGGGAGGGGAGAGGGAGGGAGGGAGAGGGAGAGAGAGTACTCTTGGAGAGATACAATGAAAATTGCTGCCTCTAAATGGCGGCACAAATAATTCAAGTTTAGTTTACAACAGGCATGTAGCACGTATGGGCGAATCCAGAAATGTATATAGAGTGTTAGTTGGGAGACTAGAGGGAAAAAGACCTTTGGGGAGGCCGAGACGTAGATGGATTTGAGGGAGGTGGGATATGTTGATAGAGACTGGATTAATATCGCACAGGACAGGGATCAATGGCGGGCTTATGTGAGGACAGCAATGAATCTCCGGGTTCCTTAAAAGCCATTTGTAAGTAAGTGTAAGTTTCCAACAGACCCAACTTCACTGTACTCATATTCTATAGGTATAATGCTGTTTTTACAGAAACTGTTTATAATATTTAATTATGATCATAAGATAAAACTGTATTGTTTTCTTTTAAACTTGATAGTTAAGATTGCTAGAATTATTAACTTCAACAACACTTTAAATAATAAATTAATCGATAGATTAATCGAGTTTTGATAGAGTTGAAAAAATTTTTAAAATACTGTAATACACAATTATTTTAAATTTAACTTGTGTTCGGAGATAAGCATAAGTATTAAACTAATGTTGTATATCTGTATATATTGTATCGTTATATTACAAAACAAATATTTCAATGTGGCTTTTACTTTTTTTATTGTATATTATCTTCAGTTTTTTTATTTAGATCCGATTTTTGTTTTGTGGTCTTACTAACATATTTATTATGAGACATAATTTATTGTGTCAATTTCTCCGGGAATTTTTGAGACAAACATAAATAACAAAAAGTGTGAAGACTCGCCTATTTAATACTGCTTCATCCATGATTTTAAACATGTGAGTGCATTCACATGCTCCGAATTAAGTGTTGCTCTATGTTTAGTAACAATGTTTCCTGCATCACTAAACACAAAAAAACTTTTTTTTCTGTCAAGCACTTCTCCACAATCGTTCAATTTAACTCCAAACGTTTCACCGAGTTTACCTCTGACATTCTCATATGACATAATGGAGTTTACACTTCTCACAAACCACAAAAAACTGATTTTTTCCTTATCAAACTAAACACACAACCTTCACATACAAATTCAGTACAGAAACTGCAACTGCAAAACTACAGGGGTCGAAACAGAAACTAGGCCCTATTGTAATCGAATTACCAGATTTTAAATAGAGAAGAAGGTAGTTACACAATTACTTGCACACAGTGGATGAGGGGGAGGAATCCCAGAAAAGTATGTGTATTTCATATGCTAGGAAGATGAGCTGACAACAAGATGGAAGTTTTCTTGAAAAACCATAAAACTTAATAAGGGTTTCGCATTGTCTTTCAACTTTCAATAGAGATAGACTAGGTCACTGTCCTCATATTTTCATCTCTTTCTGAAGTGTTTGTGCAAAGATTTTCCCTACTCGATTATTCAATTAAATATTTCTGATCAATTAATCTTACAACAGAAATTGATCGATTAATTGATTAGACTAGTAAATATACAAACCAGGTATCAATATCAGCAACAATGCAGACTGCTTCTGCTACTTCCTGATCCAACAGAGGATTATGTGCAGTAAGAGACAAATCTCGTCGTAGACTTGTTTCCCAGCCTTTTGGTAATTGCATACAGCCTTGCAAAACCATGTCAGGAATATAATGATCACTTGCACCACCTAGCAGTGATGCTGCAAACCCACACAGTTGTTTACCATTCTTATCAACTCTGCACCTATAAAAATTCATATAATATATTCAAGTTATTTACACTATGAAACTTCTGTCATCATACATGCATATAAACAGTGTAGCTTAAATCATACATACATTTTTTTCTCATTATACATTTACACAGTACCAGTAACTATTAACACTGCTTTTAAGGATATTTTCATCAAATGAAATACATAAAATGTTATGAAACATAAGTCTGGAGTTTTACACGGTATCACACGATGAAGTAAGTAAATAAATGTATAGAAAAACCTCAAAATATGTAACATGAAACATTCAATAGTTATTATACATATACTGCATTCATTTTGACAATAATTTTCAATATGTGAGTTCTTAAAAAGTCGTACAAAATAAAACCAAATAGAGTGTTCAATTTTCACGATCAGGTAACAATGTATTTCCTTTGATTTTACAAGAATGTGAATAGTTTACTTAAGTTTTTACTTATCATCTATATGTCTACGTTTTGGAGCACAGCTTCATTTTTTTTTAACATAATTATTGGAACTGATTTCCAAGTTTGATTCTAGAGCTCCCCAATCCTTCCCACTGCAGACAAGGATACGTTTTCTTATTCATATTTTGTTTTCTTTTTTAGTTTTCTTCTTCATTTCTCTTCTTCTTTCATTTTTAAATTTCACTAGACCTATATTCACTTAATTGTTTATAACTTACAACTTAGCAAACTTTGTAAAAATGATACTAAAAACATCATCTCGAGGTATAAAATGTTACTGATAAAAAATACGTCTCAACAACGTGTTTGTGAGCATTTGAAACTGCAGGCTTATTCAGCTGAAATGTCTATTATTTTTAAGTATTATGTCGCCATGTATGGTGGGTCCCTATCACCACGGCATGGCGCGTCCTCAGGTTGTGGATAGAGGAGACGGCCTCCAGATATGGAGGGTAGCTGCGAATATATTGAATAAGCAGTCGTGGACAGCCGATAAGGGGTGGTCCTCCAGCTTGGGAGTTGGGCGAAGGGCTAACAACCCATCACCGTAAAAAACAGTTTGTTACGAATCCCTACAATAAGCCTCGGAATAGGACTGATTCTCTGGCACGACCACAGCAAAGAAATAAGGTTTTGAGATTTGGCACTTGGAACGTAACTAGTCTTTATAGAACAGGAGGGTTAACATTAGTAGCAAAAGAACTAGCTAGATATAGAATAGACTTCGTGGGAGTACAAGAGGTTAGGTTAGATGGGAATGGCATATCACAAATAGGAGATTACTTGTTGTATTATGGGGAAGGAAACAATAATCACCAATTAGGAACAGGATTCTTTGTTCATAAAAGAATAAAATCAGCAGTAAAAAAGGTCGAATTTATCAGTGACAGGTTATCATATTTGGTACTTAAGGGTAGATGGTGCGACATCATAGTTATAAATGCTCACGCCCCTACAGAAGAGAAAGACGACCATATAAAGGATAGCTTCTATGAGGAATTGGAACATACTTTTGATCAGTTCCCTAGATATCACATGAAGATTTTATTGGGGGATTTCAATGCTAAAGTAGGACGGGAGGATATTTTTAGACCAACTATTGGAAAAGAGAGCCTACACGCAATTAGTAGTGACAATAGAGTTAGATTAGTCAACTTTGCCACATCGAAAAATTTAATTGTCAAAAGTACAACATTCCCCCATAAGGATATACATAAATATACTTGGACTTCTCCAGATGGATTGACACACAACCAAATAGATCACATCTTGATAGATAAACGGAGACATACTAGTATAGTAGATATTCGAACTTTCAGGGGTGCAGACTGTAATTCTGACCATTATTTGGTGATTGGAGAATTAAGATAAAGATTATCAGTAGCCAAGCGAGTAGAGCAACAAGTTAATATTACTAAATTCAACATTTTGAAATTAAAGGACGAGGAAGCTAAGCAAAATTATCAGGTCGAAATTTCGAATAGGTTTGCCACTTTAGAAAGTTCCGACGAAGTTGAGAAAGAATTAGATGTTAATAGTGTGTGGGAAAATATCAGAGATAGTATCAAAATTTCAGCTGAGCAGAGCATAGGTTATTATGAAACTAAGAAAAAGAAACCGTGGTTTGATGAAGAATGTTGCATGGTAGTAGAAAGAAGGAAACAGGCAAAATTGAAATTCTTACAGGATCCAGTTGAGGGGAAGAGAGATAATTATTTCAATGAAAGACGGGAAGCAAGTCGTACACTTAGGAATAAAAAGAGAGGTTACTTGAAGGAAAAACTGAATGAGGTAGTAAGAATAAAAACATTCGAGATTTATATAAGGGTATAAAGGAATTTAAGAACGGATATCAGCCAAGGGTAAACGTGATCAAGGATGAGAATGGTGACTTGCTTGCAGACTCTCCATCAATCCTAAACAGATGGAAAAACTATTTTGCGCAACTACTAAATGTATATAGGCCAAATAGAAATGATCGGGACGAAATTGAAATACAAACTGCTGAGCCATTTATACCCGAACCCATGCTTTCAGAAGTCGAAATTGCGATAGAAAATCTGAAAAAGTACAAGTCTCCAGGTATCGATCAAATTCCAGCAGAATTAATACAAGAGGGTGGAAGTGCATTATATAGCGAAATTTATAAACTTGTACTTGCTATTTGGGAAAAGGAAATTGTACCAGAACAATGGAAGGAGTCCATAATTGTACCTATTTTTAAAAAGGGGGACAAAACCAACTGTGGTAACTTTCGAGGAATATCACTTTTGTTGACGTCGTACAAAATTTTGTCCAATATTCTTCTGAGAAGATTAGCTCCGTACGTAGATGAAACTATTGGGGATCATCAGTGTGGTTTTCGGCGTAATAGATCGACTATTGATCAGATTTATTGTATTCGACAGATAATGGAGAAAAAATGGGAGTATAAGGGTACAGTACATCAGTTATTCATAGATTTCAAAAAGGTATATGACTCGGTTAAGAGGGAAGTATTATATGATATTCTTATTGAATTTGGTATTCCCAAGAAACTAGTTCGATTAATTAAAATGTGTCTCAGTGAAACAAACAGCAGAGTCCGTATAGGTCAATTTCTATCTGATGCTTTTCCAATTCACTGTGGCCTAAAGCAGGGAGATGCACTATCACCTTTACTTTTTAACTTCGCTCTAGAATATGCCATTAGGAAAGTTCAGGATAACAGGCAGGGTTTGGAATTGAACGGGTTACATCAGCTTCTTGTCTATACAGATGACGTGAATATGTTAGGAGAAAATACACAAACGATTAGGGAAAACACGGAAATTTTACTTGAAGCAAGTAAAGCGATCGGTTTGGAAGTAAATCCCGAAAAGACAAAGTATATGATTATGTCTCGTGATCAGAATATTGTACGAAATGGAAATATAAAAATTGGAGATTTATCCTTCGAAGAGGTGGAAAAATTCAAATATCTTGGAGCAACAGTAACTAATATAAATGACACTCGGGAGGAAATTAAACGCAGAATAAATATGGGAAATGCGTGTTATTATTCGGTTGAGAAGCTCTTATCATCCAGTTTGCTGTCCAAAAATCTGAAAGTTAGAATTTATAAAACAGTTATATTACCTGTTCTTCTGTATGGTTGTGAAACTTGGACTCTCACTCTGAGAGAGGAACATAGGTTAAAGGTGTTTGAGAATAAGGTTCTTAGGAAAATATTTGGGGCTAAGCGGGATGAAGTTACAGGAGAATGGAGAAAGTTACACAACACAGAACTGCACGCATTGTATTCTTCACCTAACATAATTAGGAACATTAAATCCAGACGTTTGAGATGGGCAGGGCATGTAGCACGTATGGGCGAATCCAGAAATGCATATAGAGTGTTAGTTGGGAGACCGGAAGGAAAAAGACCTTTGGGGAGGCAGAGACGTAGATAGGAGGATAATATTAAAATGGATTTGAGGGAGGTGGGGTGTGATGATAGAGACTGGATTAATCTTGCTCAGGATAGGGACCGATGGCGGGCTTATGTGAGGGCGGCAATGAACCTTTGGGTTCCTTAAAAGCCATTGGTAAGTAAGTAAGTAAGTAAGTAAGCAATTATGTCTCCTAGTTTTTAAATATTGACAGCATTAGTGATAAGTAGTACGATAGAATGTCACGGAAATATGTACTTTTTATATATATTTCAATATATCAACCATAGACAATACCTTATTTCACGTAGAAATACGCTTTATAGTCCTGAAAATGAGAAGGAACAGGAATAAGTTGACTAATTACAAAACTCGGGACCCAAGGAATGTTTTGTTATACTTGGGGTCACCATAAGAACGGCTCAGACAGTTTCTGCCAGTAATTTCAATGAGCACACAAAGCAAATCTTTCCCTTAGGAATTACAATTTTCTTACAACAACTAACCGTAATTTTAAGTATAATATATTGTACATACAACGTAACTCAGTTCGTAAAGTGCAACTTAAACTTTACAGTACATAACATAGCAATGTACTGACTGTAAGACACCAGAAGTACAAAATAGTTTCCAGTTTTTAATGAACATGTTAGTACACTTAAATGGCGTCTAATTCCGAGATGAGAAATATGTTGTTTAGGAACGAGATACATATCAGAACTACCAGCTATAAAAATGTAGAGATTTTGCTATAAAAGTTTCTGACAGTCACATGTAGTTTGAGGTTGATGTTTTTCGGTAATACTGTGAATAAGTGTAAGAACCATTCTCTTGGTGATCCCATTACAGACAATTTGTGCTAGTAAGTGAAAACACAACAAAAAAAGATTATATGAATTTGTGCTAGTAAGTGAAAACACAACAAAATACGATTATACTTGTTAAACTGTCTTCATAATCACGTTAAGCTTACTACATATCCCACATAAAAAAAAAAAAAAAAGAGATAGTTCCCTTTTTCGATCTAAGTGTCCGGAGCCCACATAATTTTTGTTGGGATGTGCAAAAGTCTCATATGTTAACAAAACTTTATTTCATAATGTAAAAATCAATAATTTCTCTACCTAATGTAGCCTATACTCTATAAATTAACGTTGAAATACTGTTTTGATTTGTATAAATGTTTGCAAATTTATTTCGAACTCAGCAAACATGAATGAATGTATGAAAGGCACTATTAGACAAAAATATATGAGTGACGTAAATAAATTGACATGAATAAGCATTATTTAAAGGCAAGTGTCCATTTTTTTTGTTAACTCCTTTGTTTCAGTCTTACTTAATACATTTTTCGGTCTACCATTGTGGAGTAACAGTATGCCTGACTGTGAAACGAGTGGGCCTGGGTTCAAATCTTGGTTGTAGCTTCCTGAAATTTTCCCTCAACCAACTGAACATAACTTTCGGCATTGGATCTCGTTTTGCATCATTTGTTCACATATCACTGCCATCATTACTTTAGCCTGGGTTAAGTTCACCATGCAGTATGCCGTATTCGTATAAGAGCATGAACGTCTAGTGACAAATTATTCACAGAACAGGGATGGTAAGGCTCAGGCTGCACATTTCTTTTTCTGAATTTTTAAAATAAAACAAAAAAATTTATTTATTTATTCTTTTTATTTAGGCCTAGTCATTTATAACTTTTTTTTATTAAATAAGATTTATTAATGAGTTGCTGAATAGTACTTTTGTGAGCATAGCTCCGGATTCGACAATTTTCAATTTATATTTTCCTCATATAAGTACTATAAATGAACATAATGTTTTTGAGGGTACTGAACCATCACAATGAACAACAAATGCAAAAACACAACACTTTAACATATGCAACCAAAACATGGGTTCAGATAACCTGTGTGACCGAAACACAGATTCATATATTAGTGAGGATCGATACTGTCAGCAAATGTCATTTTGTTTCGTTGGGACAAGGGCTCCCCATTACCATCATATTATAAGCCGATAGAACATACCTACAGTCCACATCTGTGGAGTAACTGTCAGCGCATCTGGCCGTGAAACCAGGTGGCCCGGGTTCGAATCCCGGTCGGGGCAAGTTACCTGGTTGAGGTTTTTCCGGGGTTTTCCCTCAACCCAATACGAGCAAATGCTGGGTAACTTTCGTTGCTGGACACCAGACTCATTTCATCGGCATTATCACCTTCACTTCATTCAGATGCTAAATAACCTAGATGTTGATACAGCGTCGTAAAATAACCCAATAAAAAAAAACATACCTACTTATGGCAGGTCTGCATAGAAACACTCTATACTTTTTCTTTTAATTGTTTTATAATACAATATTATCTTATAACTTTCATAACACAACCAATTGTGATCCAATCACTTGAATCCATGTTACACATACTACTGTCAAAGTGAGTACTTAATTCTGCGAGTATTTGTAGTAAGAAATATCATCTGAATTCCTTTCAAGCTTTTTATAGATTCTTTTTCTACAATATTATATGTTGGGTACATCAAGCTTAACATGAAACAGCCAGTGTTCTAAGGTTTAAGAGTTGGTGTCTGTATTTTGCATTTATGACCTATTGTAACATGCATTATCAACAGTTTCTGGTTGAAGTAACTGCCTTGTGAGATAATAGTCAATCTTATGGTTTCAGACTGCAAATGTCCTTGTCTTTACTAGATGTGCAAAGACTATTCGTTTATGTTTCTCTTGTTAAAGATATTTGCACTGATACCTTGTAACTTCTTCCTTGCCATGGCTTCCTTTCTTTTTATTTCTAATGCAGCACTGCACTTGACAAGGTCGTTATCACGTACTGTACATAATAAACAACTTAATAATCAAACGGTCTATATGCGAGAATAATAAACGAGTGATTTAATTAAACAATGTAAGAATTTGGTTATGAAAATAGCTTTTTTCTTGTTTCCTAGTAGCAGTCATACATGTTTATGGAGCTGCGGGAAAAATGATGTCAAGAAAATAAATAGGAACTGTAGTTTAAATAGGAACTGTTCAGAGACCATAGAATTGAATGAAGTATCCATGAG
This sequence comes from Periplaneta americana, assembly GCF_040183065.1. Lineage (NCBI taxonomy): Eukaryota > Metazoa > Arthropoda > Insecta > Blattodea > Blattidae > Periplaneta > Periplaneta americana. The sequence continues at coordinate 93,306,191 of NC_091118.1, read as the reverse complement.
AATGATACATCAGAGAATGATAGATCAAGATTTCACTGTAATTTTGAGCATTTATTTTTCATAAGCTGTAGTGATCCAAGTGTGCTATCATCGTTGTTGATAAGTCTAAACGGTTTTTTTCTCCTGTAAAAAAAGGCCTCCTTCTTTCAACCATTTACTTTAAAGGCACTCACCCTAAGATCAACAAAGGAACAGTAGTGACCAGACCTTCATTAAGAAAAAAAAAAAAATGCGATGTTGATAAGTATTTAACTAAAAGACAAACTTCTCAGTTTCTATGTCTATGGCAGTGTCTAGCCAGTAGAGGCTAGGAATTTCCGACACAATTAAAAAATGTTGTCTCGTTTTAGAAACAAGCGGTGCAAATATGCGCTTTATCAGGGAGTTATTAATATTATATTTCATGTCGGACAGAAGTCAGGGATTTGATATCCTCAGCAACTCCCCCCCCCCCCCACCCGCACAAAGATGGATGCTAAGAGACTACTAATTTCGATTCGCCCTTCTTTAATCCATATATATTCTGATACAACATGAAAACAAAAAGTTAAAATTTACAAGCATTGCTAGGAACTGCAGCAGTATTCGTATGTGCAGTGCAGTGCAGTGCAGTGATCAACTGAAACACTGTCTTTTATTTTTCGACTGTGGTTAAGTGATGCAGAAATTTGTGAGGAAAGAAACAAAGACGGAAATTCAAATCCTGGCCCTTCTTCTCAAATAACTTCTACAAAGAATTATATAAACCCCTGTCCTTCGTCTTAGTAGGCCTCCACAAAGAAAAAGGGCCTTGTTATTACAAAAGGAGTGAAGATAGAAATTGCCATAGTAAAGAAAATTTCATTCATCAATCTTGACAACATTACTATCAGACTCCGATTAAACAATACAAGAAGAAGACTTCATTCTTTTTTGACTGAATCAATTACTGTTACTGCAGATTCCTGTTCCAGCATTAGTGTTTATCAAGAAGAGATCCATATGTATAAATATGAAGCCATTCATATTTTGGATATCTTGTACATATGGTTTCAACAGCTAATGAAGCCATTCATATTTTGGATATCTTGTACATATGGTTTCAACAGCTAATGATTTTAATACTGATTGGTCGATATCACATTTTGCAGTGATGTATTGTATCAGATCATTTTCACATTTAATTTCAGGCTGAGAGTGGGTGTACTAGGAGCAGAAGCTTTCCTATATTATAAGTTGTTTGTACATTGTATTTACTTTGTAATTTGTAAATAGCCAGATTGTGTTTTGAGTAGTATGTAGTGTTCCATATTTTCTTGCAATTTGCAGAACTGGAATAGAGTTATTTGAGCATCCTTAACTGCATTGTTTAAGGATTCTTTTATATATTTGAAGATTTTTTTTTTTTTTTCATTTTTGACAGTCATAAGAAAATCATTAACTGGCTATGGATTGGAAGGTCTGGGGTTAGATCCTGAGTGGTGACGGCATTTTTCTCGTTGCCAAATTTCCAGAATGGCTCCGAGGTTCACTTAGCCTCCTATAAAATTGAGTACTGGGTCTTTTCCAGGGGTGAAAGGTGGCCAGGAGCACATTTGCGAGTGATGGACAACTACTGGATAATACTTTATTTTAAAATGGTTCAATAATTGATCTGTCTGGTCAACTACTAGTGCTTGATAAAAATTAACAGTAAATGACCAGACCACCCCTATTAATTATTCATAGGAACTTCAAAAACTCAAAATATGTATGCACATAGTTCCTACAGCTTATCTAGCAGGCAAAATATGCATTCATTCAATGTAGCCTAATATAAATATATTTCAGAGATGTATTCCGATTTCTGTATACCTGCTACAACACTTTTCTAATAGCAAGCACTAACTGAAGTCATACTGCAAACACAGGCATTGTTTCCTAAATTTTCTGATTTCTGTAAAAGCATAATTTCCTGTTACACTGTTGTCAAATGAAATAAAGAGATGTTAAAGATTATAAAATATATATATATAGCTAAAAAAATATTTTTCAATGTTGCCAGAATGCTTATTTTTAATTAAAACATTCCCACGTGGTCAACTATTAATGAGTTCACCCTAATTCAGTGATTCTAAGGTGGTGATATGTCAATTTTTGGCAAAAATAAGATTTTGCGATACACTGTACATCTTGATGGTATCTTTACTGTGGCAAAAGATAACATGTATATATCTATTATTTTTCTCTCTAACCCGTTGTTATAAAACATGATTCCTATGATTTTATATGGTTGTTCAAACTTTAAATGCTCACACCTGAAAAATTGCAAGAAATGACATATGACATGTTGTCTTGGAGCTTCAAAATTAACACTATGTTCAATTCCGAACAGTTTGCCACATTAACGAAAATAGAACCACAAAAGAATGTACCAGTATTTTAAATCTCTTATCCTTCTTTTCACTATTCATTTGTGCTATTTATCAGAGATGTATTTGATTCATATCTGGACACTGGAAATCTCAAGCTTCTTATACTGAAATGGAAAATAACTATTGGACTACTTGTTTTGAACCACAATGTTTAGATTTACTTTGAATTATTATTCTTTGACATTTCTTTATACCGATATTGTACCTTTCTCCATAGTGATAATTTATAAAATTTCTTGTGGTTGGATCACCTTATAATGATAGTGATATTATGGACCTTATTTCTGAGAACTATAGACTAAGCTTAAGGACTATTCTATACTAACCTTGGAGTAGGAATTTGCAGTAAACATTCAAATTGCTGCTGCTTTTGTTCTTCAGGAACTGTTTCTTCTCCCACTTTCTGATCATCACACAAAGCTTCATCATCAGAGAGGCTATTGTAGCTCTCGAAGATTGCATTCTTTTCCCCATCACTAGCACCATTGTTTTTAATACTGACGCAGCCCCCCACAATTTCTCCTCTTGTGTCACACTTTTCGTCACTTCTATCTACAATACTGAATGCATCTTTCGCAACAGAATTGCATTTCTCACAAACCACAGAACTTTCAACTAAACAAAAATTTCCTCTAGCTTCTGTCACCTTATCTACCTTCTGATCTGACTTGTTTAGAGTTTTCTTTTGATCTCTACCTTCTATATAATTCATGAGAACGCTTTCACAACGCTCAAAATGAAACCGTACACTGTGGTAATCTTTCAGATAACGACTTGCCTCACACACACAATCACTGTTCCTCCGGCAAATGGGCAAACCATTCCTGTCTCCTGATAAAGGACATGACAGACTCAGAGATCTGGTCACGGGTTTGATAGTTCTTACTTTATGATTAGCAGTTAAGTCAGTCCGCAAACCACCACATTCATCCTCCAGTTCTATCACAGATGGTCGGACAGTTACAACTTTTTTCTCAAAAGTAGAACAAGGTGCATTCCTTTTCCCTTCTGTAGGAACATCTAAACCTTCGGCTTTACATGCACTCAAACGCATATTTGATTCAGATTTTATTGCACTGTCACTATTAGTTACACAAACAGAAGGCTTCACATCACACAAACAATTATTACTACCTAAATGTGACATTTTTACATTGGAATGGAATGCTTGTGATGCATATGTAGAAAGTCTTCCATCTTTGTCACACACAGCGGCAGGAGTGGAAGGTAGACTAGATGTGGTCGTTACAGGCTGATATCCATTGCATTCATCACAACCAGAAATATCATTTTCACACGAAATAGATTTTTCGTTGTTTTTGTTGTCAGATTTATGCGACTGTTTCAAATCCACCAACTGTTCATTGTCCCCAATAACAAATATCACATCACCTTTGCTTGTTTCACTCGCAATTTCTTTCCGATCAGAATTTGGTCCTTGTGACGCAATGTTCGAAGTCGAAGAGGCATGTTTAGTATCCCGCACAGGTGCTTCAGGCCAATTGTTCACTTTGATCACAGGAGCAGTTTTAACTGAAGATCGCTGACGTTCGTTCTCAATCCGTTTAGGCACATGCATCTCTTTGAATTGAACATCTTTTTCAGTATTCTCATTGCGAAGATGGTACAGGATTGCAGAAGTGGGAACCCGACATAATCTGCTTACTTTCTGAGATATTTCTTCATGATGGAATGAACTTTGAAGCTTTCTATTGTCTTCATTCACTTGAACATCTTCTACATTGGAGTCTTCATTCTGTAATAAGATACCAGAGTCTCTAATATCATCTTCAAGCAATTTAAAATCAGCTAAACTTGGATACAATCTATTTGACCCTTGCGATGAGGTTGAACTAGTTTTTTCTAGTTTTGTAACGGTACTAGCACTATCTAACTTCTTCGCAAAACTGATGTTTCGTTTCATGCCGCCTCCTGATGGCAGTGATAAATAAGAATCACTTTTAACGTTCTTATCACTTTCATTTTTAATCCTTGATTTATCTGGAAGAACACATTTTTGTTCACTTGAACTAGAATTGCTGTGGAATCCACCCTTATTATGCACTGTAGTTTCTGGACTTGATCTCTGTTCTGCAACACTGTGTGTATCTGGGAATGCACTTATTTCACCCTTAAGTTCTCTGGCTATTTCAACTCCTGGATCAACTCTATTATCAAACACTATCATAACATCTCGGCCAGAGAGGAAGTTCCTGGCCAACTGTGAAGGAGTTGAGTGTAGTTCTTCATTTACTAACGTCGTCTTGGATGCACTATTAGACTCCCAGCTCGCAGATGTATTCAATTCACTTCTCTCTTCTTTGCTTGAATCCTGTTTTTCAACAACTCGTTTCTCTACTTCAGTGCAACGAATGAAGTATGTTAATGAGCTAAGAATTTTGTTGATGAGTTCCAGCTTCTTAGTATTGGTTGTCACTATAGTTTTTGCGATCTTTGTAGGAAAACCCAATGCACCATATAACTCTCCCAGTTGAGCCCATAGGGGATTGTATGGATGAGATTTTGATAATGCGTCTAACTGAAAAAAAATAAACAAAAATAAAATGTCAAAACAATATTATTAACTTCAAAATTACTTTTTTTTCTTATGAAAAATAAGCTTCTGTAAATCACCTAGCACAAAACAAATATACATCTTTAAGTAACACAAGACAACAACTTCTTAATTTTAATCATAAAACAAGAATGTTAGTCTTTGAGGTTTCATTTCACAAAACTATCTCCAAATTTGTGTCTTACAAAACATTGAAAATTTTGGTGGAGATTTTAAATGCATGAAATTGATGCATTTATTAAATAAAATTGGGGACATGTATAGGTAGAGAATGAGATATTTCGTGACCACAAATGTCGTGAAATTTGAGGAAAATATTTCTCAACATCTAATTACAGTAAATATACATCCTTTATTCCTGATTTGAACATATGCAACATCGCGAAATCCATATCATGCCGCGAATTTTCCATGTTTCTGCGAAAACACGCAATTTTTAAGCAATTAGTGACTAATGTGCGCCAATTTTTTTGTACTACAATCAAGAGTCATAATGTAGATATTGTAAGTTTGATATCTATGGTCTGCACATTCGATAGTATTGAATGCGTTTTCCGATATGTACACATTCCTGACATCATATCTGACTTTGGTTTGTGTATATGTAGTGAGAGTCATTAAGCACTGTTAGCCTGCTGAATGCATTCTATGTGCCATGTCTAAATGCAAATTGTGAATGCTTTTCATCATACAATAATGTTTTGCCTGATAAACATCACTGTTTGTCAACAGAAAATATCAATCTTTTTTTCTGAAATGCATTTTAAAATCTAAGAGTATTTACTGTGCCATTAAATTTGTGTATTTTGAAAATGACGAAAAATTCAATTGTAGGAACACCAGTTTTTCCCATTTAAAAATCTCACTTTCTGCACTGCAAACTCAATGAAAAATTCCAATCTCTACATAAAAGTGTTAAAAAAAATTATTTTACGACAAGATACAAAAAAAAAAAAAGTTAAGAAGTATTGATGTTAAGTTAATATGGAGACATGTATACCTTTTTTAATGAACTAAAACATGTAGCCTCTTTCCTAATGTGGTATCTCTTCCATATATCCTTATTTAGAAATCTTACATAGACTTGAAAAATTGTTCCCCTATTTTTTTTTTTTTTTTTGCTAAGCGTAGAATTGAACGGGAAAATAATGTACTTTGGATGAATAATTTCAGAGCTCCACACCTGATTATAATACTAAAAAGATAATAAGAAGCAGTCATTAGGGAAATTTGGAATGCGAGTAAAATAGGCTACTAAGGCTTAACATATGTCCAAATGAGGAGTAGGAAGAGGGAGGACAGAGAAAAAAGAGAGAGGTGGACGAGAAAAGGGAGGAGGAAGGGATGAAACCTGAGAAGTTTTGATCCACGTTGTTACAATGCAATTGAGAAACATAAAACTTAATAATTAACATGTTAGAGTAACTGTACTTTGTGGCTGTTATAATAACTAAACATAACTTACCAACTGCCCAGTGCATGGATTCTTTGAGATATGATGAGGAGGCACTTTTCCAGGCAGAATAGTAGCAACCCAACCTAAATGATGAGTTAGCACAGCTGTCACCAGAGTGCTAATAAAACTGAAAGAAATGCAAATATTTTTTTTAAAATCATTATTTATTCCAGTTCTCACTACCTGCCAATTTTATTATGTACAATCCCTCAGAAAATTCAATTACACATCTGTTACGAGATTTATGAATCATTAGGAATACTACTACGTAGCTTGCAACAGAAATATTTAAGTTCATGTTTCATGCTCTCCTGCAAAAGATAATGGTACTATTAAATACATATGACTAAACAAAATTATTTCAGTTATTTGTTGAGTGTGTAGGTGTGCACTAATTTTTCATAAGTTGGCAACTCACATTACTACTGTGGTGAAATGATGTAAAAATTCCTTGCAAATGTTTCCTTTTGATCTAAACAAACTCTCAATATAACACTGTTCTCAAAGAACAAAAACTTGTTTGTAGGAGTGTTTAGGGAAGAACATACAGACGTAGTTCACAAACAATGTTCGCAAATAAAATTCGTGTTGATCTGGAAGAACTTTAAAATAAAAACTCCTTTATAAAATTACAAATTTAACAATAAAGTTACACTCTGTGACAGAAAGCAGCCACTCAAGCTAAAAAACGTACTTCCAACATCTAAAACAAAAATAATAATAATAATAATAAAATTATTATTATTATTATTATTATTATTATTATTATTATTATTATTATTATTCACTACAAACTAGCAAAACATCTGATAAATTTAAAATTTCAGAAAAACAAAATAATACTGCTGAAAGTGGATGAGACTGCAATGTAATATGTATAACATGTCTTTGCAGATTTATTACAGCAAAGAGAAAAAAAAAATATTAATAATAAAATTGAATTTCAAGTAAGGGCACAGAAGAAATGGACGCAGAACATAAATGACTAACTTACCATTGACCAGAGCATCTACTACTAAAAAAAAGTCTACTAACTGGCTAGTCCTGGCTGACCAGATATCGCAAAACAATAGGCCTACTGGTATCCATGTAGATACTAACACAGGTGATATCAAGATTTAACCATAGCCTACAAAAATCTTGTAACCTCGTCGCATTTTAAATTCATTCATTCATAGTATTCTGGCTAAGGGAAGTTCTTTCACTGTAAACTCAGAATTCTCCCATTTTTCTTATTTTATGCCTTCTGCTTAGTTTCAACATATGATCAATATATCTTAATGTCGTCTATCATCTCTTCTTCTGTCCCGAACTCTTTTCCTGTTCAACATTCCTTCCAGTGCATACTTCAGTAGGCAGTTTCTTCTCAGTCATTGATCCAGTCAATTCCTTTTCTCTTCCTGATCAGTTTCAGCATCATTCTTTCTTCACCCACTATTTCCAACACAGCTTCATTTTTTATTCTGTCTGTCCATTTCACATGCTCCAATCTTCTCCATATCCACATTTCAAATGCTTCTAGTCATTTCTCTTCACTTCGTCATAATGTTCATGTTTCTGCCCCATACAATGCCACACTCCACAAAAAGCACTTCGGTAGTCTCTTTCTTACTTCTTTTTCCAGAGGTCCGCGGAAGATGCCCCTTATTTATTAAAAGTTTCCTTTGCCATTGTTATCCTCCTTTTGATTTCTTGGAAACAGCTCATGTTACTACTTATACTACTCCTTAAGCATTTGAAGCTGTCCACTTGCATTTTAGATTATTATATTCTTAAACTCAGTATAAATAAAATAACTATGCATTGAACAAGTACTGTAGGTCTATCTTTTTTAAAAAACCTCATAATCTCCTTCTCTTCCTCTTTTTTTTTTTTTTTTTTTTTTGAAGTACTCTTAAACTTTGTAACTTTGTAGTAGAGATCTTTCGTACACGTCATACTTCTGTCGTGAAAGTTACAATGGACATAAATTAAATTTTAAGAAGCTGTAAAACATAGATTTACTCACAAGTTAGTAGCCTTTGTATCAATTGTTGCAATGAGCTGACACAAATCTTGTATGAAGTTGTACGAGAGAGCCGAGTTGAGATGACTGAAGCCTGAGGTAAGACCCAACCATACAGGACAGGTGAGGCGAGGTGCAGAAAAGATATCAACCAACCACTACAGAACAAACACAACACACGTATTAGCATATGAAAGAGATTTTGGAATTCATTTTATAAATCTAACACACAATGAGCTTGCTACAGCATAGAATATTGTATGAAATAAGGTACACAATTGAAAATGTTACAAATTACATGCAATGAGTAATAGGAATATGAATAAATTTCGATGCCCGGCCCCGGAACAATTTTTCCTTGAAATTATTCAAATCTGCTTTACAGGGAGCTACTACCTGAAAGCCAGATTTGCATAATATATTTCGTTACTAGAGATACATTAACAGGAAGCCACAATTTAAATCACAAGATTTGTGTGCACTCAAAGTTGGGTTCTGGCATCTTGTCAGCCCATTTGAGTTGTGTGGATATAAAGGAAAAATTGTGACGGTGTTGTGTATAGTTCCTGGGGTAGGTCAGTTGGGAGAGCATTCTTGCGCTAAGCGAAGGGTCCCAGGATCGATGCCAGCCCCGGAACAATTCTGCCTTGAAATTATTCAAACCTGCTTTACAGGGAGCTACTACCTGAAAGCCAGATTTGCATAACAGGAATATGATTATATATATGTGTGTGTGTGTGTGTGTGTGTGTTAAGTCACGAAAAGGAAGAATATTAATTATATAGATTTGAGTTAATGTTTGTAAATGTTAATTAAATGATACATTAAACAATAATATAATAATAACATATATTGCACTGACAATAACATTCTTAATAAATTGTTGTTAAATGGTTTTTAAGATTCTGTCGCATATTTAAATCAACTTCTTTTATACTTAGTACGTTCTTTAATGAATGATTCTTCTACACCAAAGACATTAGATCTGATGAGTTACTGAAGCAATGACGCAATAAAAATAGCAGGAGTATTACAGTACTAAAGTTGTCCTTGATGACTGAGCATTTACTGTGTTCTAAAGTTAAGAGATTCAAATCCGTTCATGGGAAATAATTTTGAAAGGTGACGAACAGAAATGCATTTATATGCAGAACACAAAATAGCAGTAGTGGTGGCAGTGACAGATGTAACTCATTTCTTTATTTAATTGTCTCAATTTTCTTTTTCCTATATTCAGTTTTCGACACTCCATGTAGGGCTAAGAACAACCATGCAATTGTTGGTTTCACATCAACATGCCTTAACAGAAGTGAATGATCAACCAGTAAAGGGTAACATGTGATTAACAAAACAATCTCCCAACATAACTGGCTTACAAAACCGGATTTTACTACTCACTGTAGCTTCTTAAATTCATCATGATACTGGGGTGCGAAATGGTTCCACACTCTGGTCGAGAATCCACGAGAAAAATTTCTTCTCCTATGAGAACTTGAGCACACATTCTTTATTGCTAGTCCAAGGCATAACTATCTCGCAACTGCACTGCAGGACTTAACTCATTACTACATGAAAATTATGTGAATTATAATTCCAACGGTAATTCATAAACAATAACACATTATTAGTATTATTGTACTATTACTGTTACAGTAGAACCCCTTTTTAACCTGCCAATGCACAGATTGGGTTTACGAGACCCATATCCAAATTATTGTTTCATTTCTCACAGTTGGCACAAGCTGATCACTTGTCACGCTCAGTACCTTCCTGTTGATACATCTTCAGTAGTCAGACACACATGGAACAAAAAAATCATTTAGTTTGTCGTCTGTGAGATATTATTGTGCCGTGTGGATCAGAGACCCAGCCCGTACAGTCATGTAAGATCTTTCAACTCAATCATTTTATATATTACCGATATTATTTGGTTAATACTGCTGTCAATATTATTACAATACGCAAGTTGTGTAATTTGTGTTTTCATGTGACAAAAGCAAAAGTATGATGTTTAATAGTTTGTATTAATCATGTTTTGCGTTTTCAGTTTCATTATAAATTCATGTTTGTAATTGCTGTATTTGTAAAAAAAAAAATTATTTTAGTAGGCTATTTTACGACACTTTATCAAAAACTTAGGTTATTTAGCATCTGAATGAGATGAAGGTGATAATGCCAGTGAAATGAGTCCGGGATCTAGCACCGAAAGTTACCCAGCATTTGCTCATATTGGGTTGAGGGAAAACCTCGGAAAAAACCTCAACCAGGTAACTTGCCCCGACCAGGAATCAAACCTGGGCCACCTGGTTTCGTGGCCAGATGTGCTAACCTAATAATATTCAGAAGGACTAATACTTGTCAGGAGATTATTAATTATTATTATTTATTTAATATTACCATCATCATCATTACTAATACTGTTGTATTTTTTTTATTAAAAACTTTCTTTATTAGAGGATTGTCACGAGGACGAAGTATAATGTAATAATTGGTGTTTTTTAGCAATACTTGTACTAACTCATTACTGGCTAATCGTTGCTGGCTAGCACATTAATATTAATAATAAATAAATAATCGTCATACTATTATTAGTATTACTATTACTGTTTATGCTCTCAGTTCTCAAAGATAGGTAAGTGCATAATTGTTGCATGGATTACCAGTATGTGGAATGTAAACATTCTGCTCTATTAATGTAAGATTTATACTAATTGTTACAATAGCTTGAACATCATCTCTTTCCCTTCACTTCTCTTGATAATGATGAACTTTCGATATCTGCCACTTTTGGCAATCATTCGTTCACATTTAATCAAAGTCAAAAGAGAGTCAGCAGAGGACTTCAGCAGTATGTGTAGTAACGAGAAGTGAATAATAATCGAAAGCTGATATTGTTTTTAACGTCATTCTTATTTTGTATCACCAATTCTGAATGTGTGTAATATAACAAATAGCTAATGTTCCTAAATCACACTACAAGTGATTTCATCTGTTCTATGTGGAGACATATTTGTGTCGAATGCTGCCTGTCATAATAGTCAAGTTAATTTAATGACAATGATTTTCTGATTAATTATGAAGACAAAAAACTTCATTTGGAATGTTTCAGAATAGTGTGTCTGTTTTCTGGATATTTTGTAGAATGTCTGTCAGATTAAGTTGGTTCAGCTTTTAAATGAAGTTTTCTGATGTAATTTCTGTTGAAAAGGGTAGTGAGGGGTGTATTGTATCTCTCTTATTTTTCTTATAAACCTTATTCTCAAGACATTTTTAACATACACTGGATTTTGTCACAGCCAGCACTGTCACAACAACAACTACTACTACCGGTACTCTAAAAAATGTATTTAACTCACCCGTTGCATGTCTTGATACCCCTCCATCATAAAATGGACAAACATCTCTTTATGCAAGTAGGCATGTTCCACAGAGCTGTGAAGTCGCTCCATTATCCCCTCCATTATCGTCATGTGTTCAAAGAAAAATGTGTGCATATCTCTGTAAAACAACCAATAATAATTCTTAGTAAGCATCAAACTGTTAAAAGTGACATGAGGTTTCAGAAAAAAATGCATTACTGGAAATACAAAAGTTTATGTAAACAATGAATCTGGAACATACACAGTATTTTTTCATGGTTCTGTGTGGTCTACTGTTTGTACTGTATTTCTGTTCTGTCAATATTAACTGCTCAGCATCACATGACCGAGGACCTAGCGATAACTCGTGTGTTCTGCTGAATGTTAACTTGTTTTAAATTTTAAAACTAGACTAAAATTCTGTTCAAACCACTGTCAGACCATCCCTTTCTCGACAGGCCTATGCTTCTATGTCCTCTAGGCAATTTATCTCTTGTTGTTTCTACTAGCCTGTCATTGTCCATTCTGCTTAGATGTTTGCCCCATTTATTCCTCGTATCATTTACAAATCATTAATGGGCTGAATATTACACCATTCCCTTACTGTTTCATTTCTATTACAATCTCTTCGTATTTTATTTATAATTCTCAAAATTTTCATTTTTGTAGCTTCATTTATTTGTTTTGTTTTTACAGTTTCTGGTCTAGTTCCTACAATATGTGTAAGAATGGGACGAACCAATGGTTTTATAAAGATTCAAGTTCAAGATTTAAATCACATAAAATGTTAGTGTAACTTCAAGAGCTAACTTGCTCAATAATATTACCTTCAATTTCCAGCTTACACATTTGAAGGAATTTACTTTGGTAAGGCATTTGGTTTTCTCGGTGGATACTTCCATATTGTATTTTCGACGGATTGGTTACAAATTTGTGAAAAAGTCACTGCATATCATCTTCATTTTCAGCAATAAGTGCGACATCATAAGCGTAGCACACAATTGATATTGTTTCTGTTCTCATATTATATCCATTTTCAGACTTAACTTCATTTATAAGTTGATCCATTATCATATTGAATAACAGGGGACTCGGAGAGTCGCCATGACAAATAACGTTTTCTATAGGCCTATTTATGGAATTTGTAGTTAGTTCTTTGATTTTTATCACAGTTGTATTCTCCGATGGGCGGGCAAAAGGGCTTAAGTCATTACTTTTTGTGACATAAGATTTCCTTTATTAAACCCATTTCCTAAAAGAAATCCTAAAGCCAGTGATGTCAACAATAAAAAAAATTATGAAATGGTCGAAACATGTCACTTTTCGGATTTACAGCAGTTGTTTAAATCTTTGAGAATTCCTTCTGTAAATTTTGCATAGAGTGACTTAAGCCCTTTTGCCCGCCCACCAGATATATAGGCTATGTTTCCTATTAAATTGATTAAGAGCTTCTGGTACAGATTTTCCCTTCAACATTTGCATTATATCTGATAGTCATACATTATCGAATGCCTTTACTAAATCTACAAAACACACACATGCAGTTCTATTGAATTCAATTTACTTCTCTACAATTTGTTGTATAATGAATATGGTATCCACACAAGACCTTCCATTACAGAATCCTTGCTGTTCGTCAGATAGGGTTATCATCTGACTGAGTTGTAAGGGACAATTTAGTTTTTCAGCCCATGCTGAAAGTTATTTATTAAGGGGTCAGACAGGTGAAATTTTGGTCACTTTCAATCAAAAATCGCATTTTCGTTTTCTTGTGAAAAATGAATCAGCAATCTATTTATATGTTGAGCAAGTTTCAATGCTCTGCAGCACTCGAAAGCATAAAAATTACGCATTATATAAATGCCTGCACCCTTGAACTTCAATTCCATGCAAATTTTACAAGCTGTTTTTTCACACTTTGTTTTTCAGTACATTTCGTCAGGTTCAATGTGTAAAGGCTTTTACAATTTCAATGCTAGGAACATGAAATTTTTACTGCATGTTCTATATACTATTGTTAACAAAACAGTGTATGGGTTTTATGATTAAAATAAAAAATGAAATATTTATAGTGGCAATGGAAAATTTTTATTTTTAGGTACAGTATGCAGTGGTTATAAAAATGTTTTCCTCCTTTTGTAGTAAAGATATAGAAAAACTAATTAAAATACGTGATGTTTTTCTAAATATGCAAAAAAAATTTTAGACATTTTACTGAAAAATTGAGCGACCCATTTCATTTTGAATTATGCAAATTTTTCAAAATATTTTTGTTAATAACTCAGAAACTGACTCACAGAAATGAAACTTCACTATATCATTATCTATCACACCGTGATTATGTGTACAAATAATCAAGAACGTAGCTTGAAAAATGTAGAAAGTAGAAATTTCACCCATCACCCCCTTAAATCTGATATTTCAGGGATTATTCACAGCAGTGGTTCTCAACCTGTGGTCCGCAGACTCCTAGTTTTTATGAGCTTCCTAGAATATTTTTTATTTATATCAGACTTTTGAGACACAGGGCTGAATAGGAATGAGTTCCCTGAGGGACGTCTCTTAACTTGCAGGTCTTGCGTACCTACCTGATATTTTTTTTTTTAATTCTAATCTTCAGAGTCCAACTTCAATTGTGTTCACAATCCAGAATAAGATTGAAGCAATGATAAAGAAATTAATCTTATGGTCTCACTGAGTTATCAATAGAGAGTCTGATTCATTTCCAACTCCAGTGGGTTTATAGCATCATATGATAACTCTTGTAAGAAATCTTTGAAGTATAAAATACAGTATCACTTTCAATGACTGACTGATATTAAAATTAAACGAATATTATTCTTTCTGCAATGGAAAAAACAACTGTATGAAAAATTCCTTCTTGGTGACAAATGATAGTTTGCCTGGCAAAAAAAAAAAAAGAAGAGGCTTTCAGAATTATCTTCTGATTCCAGATTAAAAATCACATTTTCTACGCCTCTTCTCAGGGGTGTACTTCAAGCCTGGTGACGCCACAGTACTATTTTTCGAGGATGGGTGGTGCCAGGGCACTTTTATGATTTCCATGTTATTGTCAAATTTTGCATTTATAAAAATCATATGTTATTCTTATTTAAACAATTTCATAATGAGGTATAAATCTGCTGACATAAACTCTATAATTGGATTCGAACCCGTGTATTTTCGTCTGTATTCCATAAGTATTGCTGCAGAAATGGTGGTGGTGGTGGTGGTGATGATTAAAAAAAGATTATGATAAAGAAAATGATGACGAAGACAACTACTACCGGTACTACTGAAATTACATTGCCAAGGCACTTTTTTTTTATTCAGAAATACACTACTAGATATTCTTGACCTAAAATTTCTTGGATGACAAACATACATTTCCTCTTCATCACTATTTGAATCAGAATTACCAATTTCAATTGCTTCCCACAGTTTTTTCCTCAAAATATAACTCTATATTACATTTAATTTTCACCCAAGTTGAAATACACTCATGGAAATAACCCTAATAATGAGTTAATTTTATTAGCTCTGTTGCTTTATGAAACACTTTACTAATATTATTGTATACATTTTACTAATATATGAGTGTTTACATTAATATTATGAACTAATAATTTTATGAAACAACACTAATAATATTAGTAATATTATTAGTCATTTGCTAATAATATTAATTTATTAGTTTTATGAAACAGGCCCCCTGGTCTTCAACAAATACAGAAGTAAACTTAACATTGACGTAGACTTGCGACTAAGAGTATTTACAATTGAGTCAGACTTTACTGTGAAAAATGAAACCAGAATTTTAGACTTACTATAAGGTTATTGGTGGGATGGGTGATGTCTTTGCTGTAAAAAAAATTAAACCAGTCTGTTAGACTTACACTAACTTTGTATTTATGTACTTTCAGTGTGCCTATATTCACAAGCTAAAACTGAAATTTAGTATCGCCGTTAATTTATTAACGATCTTTAATTCACTATATTATTATGCAAATGTTTAATGAGTCGAAGATGATTACCAGCCTAAATTATACAAAACATTTTGGAGGTCTGCCAAAATGAAGGGGTCCGTGACACTCAAAAGATTGGGTTTCACCATTAGGGCCATAACATCCAGGCCTGAAAGAACCACTTCTTCTGCTGCATCTATTAGGCTTGCCTAATCCAGAAAGTTGAACAACAGACCAGCGAAAATTTGCTCTCTTATATATAGATGTGGCCTGCTTAATATGATAGGTAAACCAAGATCAAACAGAATATCTGATGTAGGCCTAATCATGGAAGTGGCAATGTAAAATTATATAATACTGAAAAAGATTGTTTTTCTCATCTTCATAGGATTACCACTTGCCAAACCAGCAGATGTGCATTGTGTAACAACCTACATATCATGGATGAAGAACATTGTACTGCACTGTCCTATGTTGAAAAATAAAGTCTACAAATAGAAGAAAATTCCAGATTACGCTGAAAAATGACGCAATAGTCGTCTTGCCATTTAACAATAAATATCTGATATTACCTCACAATGTACTTACTTTTCTTCCTCTTGTGTAACACTAATCACAACTGCTAGTCCCAGCTTTGTTCTCCGATGACTATGTAGAGCTGGATCTTCATTAGGATCATTCACAGTGCTTCTGGAGGACCATGGTGAACCTTGTGAACCAAGCTCCAAGGAGGTGCTCATGTTCCTCCGCCAGCGTCGCTGAAGGCTTGCCAGGCTACTACCAGAGTGATTGGGTAGAGGATTTGTGAGGAATGACCCAGAACCTGTTAAAAAATAAAAGTTAGATGCATAAATTATTTTATGTCATTTTCCAATCCCATTTCTTTCTGGTTAACTTGTATTACATAATAAATTAAAAGTTATGTTAGATTAATTTAGGTTAAGGTTGAATCAGGGTAGTTTAATGTAAGCTTGACAGACATTTTTCTCTTTTAATATCTGCAGCATCTAAGATTTTCACTGATGTAATTCCAATACCAGTAGCATCTCTGTCTTATCACCAGTCAACCTAGATTAAATGAAGAGCTCGACTGTATTCGAAAGTCCCAGATATGGTTACCATAATTAACATCTTCTTGAACTTCAGCAGTGCCAAGAGGTTCATTTCTGAGGTATGGGCATCTACAAAGCATTATCTTTTGCATCTTATGATATTGTGACAAGCAGAAATTGATTTTCTGTGTAAAGAAGAAATGTACAGTAAATTTGTCTGGAAACTGCTTTCAAGGATAGGGTTCTAATACACACTACACGTCTATAAAGATGTATCTACATGGTTTAATTTTTCATGCGTTTACACATGCAATTGGAGAAAATATTTAAAGAATCAAGTCGAAAACGAACGTTCAATTAAGATGCATGCAGATTTTGTCTACATAGTGCACCGTTTTGAACATCATCTTCACTATGTATATACTCACTGACATTTTGAGCTTAAAAGGTCTACCATCGCCAAACAAAATAATTTTCAGTTTACTCACGACCACCTAAAACAATCAACTTCTCACTACATGTTACTGCTGTTTTCAGTTTATTCATACCACCTAAAACAATCAACTTCTCACTACAGGTTACTGCTGTTTTCAGTTACATGTTACTGCTGTTTTCAGTTTATTCACGACTGTTTTCAGTTTATTCACGACCACCTAAAACAATCAACTTCTCACTACATATTACTGTTGTTTTCAGTTTATTCATACCACCTAAAACAATCAACTTCTCACTACAGGTTACTACTGTTTTCAGTTACATGTTACTGCTGTTTTCAGTTTATTCACGACTGTTTTCAGTTACATGTTACTGCTGTTTTCAGTTTATTCACGACTGTTTTCAGTTACATGTTACTACTGTTTTCAGTTTATTCACGACCACCTAAAACAATCAACTTCTCACTATAGGTTACTGCTGTTTTCAGTTACATGTTACTGCTGTTTTCAGTTTATTCACGACCACCTAAAACAATCAGCTTCTCACTACATCCTACTGCTGAACAAAATATGTACAAGATATCCACTGGCGATGGGTAGCTTTCAATTGCTGCATGTACTCTTATTTTTAGTGGAAAAAAAAACATGTTCACTTTTGCATGCATTGCTTGAATGCTTGAAGTTGAAAGAAAAGTTGAGCACACTTAAATGCCATCGGCCTGGCCCAGGATCGAACCCGCAACCTTGAGCATAGAAGGCCAGCGCTATACCAACTCGCCAACCAGGTCGACTATAGTTTCTATCATTCAGTTTTTCAAGAATCTGATTTCCAAAGGGTAACATGATTATGTTCACTAATCAATAGGAATAATAAAAATAGGAATGACAGAACTAGCAATAGCAGTAGTAAGAGAAGTGGCAGTAGTTTTTCAGCAATTACGCAAGCAGCAGCAGCAGAAGTAGTAGTAGTAAGAGATTATACAGCATCAAAATTCAACATGGCCGAAAACACAGCTTTATTACTTCCCTGCTGCAGGAAGTCATGCTAACAGTAGTGATAGTACGACTATAATCATGGTAGTAATATTAATAGTTGTAGAGCAGCAGCAGTAGGAATAAAGGGAGTGATTAAGCAGCACGTAACTGAACATGACACAGCAGCATGACTCACAGGATGTGGAAAGCAGTAAGTGAATGATGAAATAAAAATCTCCACTATTCTGAGAGGATAAGCAATACTAGTGAATGAGTAAGTGCATACATATAATTCGTGACTAGCATGATGTTAACGTTTGGCTGTGGGCTGCCTTAACCAGGAGTTTATATTATTTTGCCAACAGTTAATATTCTTCTATCAACAATAATGAATGACAGTCTTCTTCTATTACTTTGCTTCATTCCTAAAAAAATAACATTAGTATTCGCAATTTACCTAATGTGCTGAATGTAGAAACTAAGCCAGATCGGAATTAAACATCAGTCATAAAGGACAAATGATGACTTGAAATGCAGCATTATGACGTGACAAACTTTTCCATTGAACAGATAGTCTAAATAAGCTGCATTTACAATGAAGCTCCCCATAGTTAAATAATGAACACTCGAATATCCTTTCCATTCAGATCTCAACATTACATACTGAGGGTGTAATATATTCCATGTTGTAATACTAGATGGGAAGCGAAAGAAGAACAAGAGCTACAAGAAAATTGAAATCCCAGACATAATTTCTGTTACTTTCTCTAGTTCTTTCCTAACCATCAGGAAATTTACATAGGTCCAAATTTTAAATGTCTTAATTCTTTACTAACAAGGAAACTGTTAATGAGTTATGTCAAAACCTACTCTCAAATTGCCAACAGAGATCACTACAGCAGACACACAAATAGTGTTCACATACTAGCTGTATGGATGTGAAAACTTAATTTGAATGTTACATTAAGAAACAATGGTGCACACTTTGAGAAAGTCACCTTCATGTATGCCCAATTGGTCAAGTGACAATGTGCGCAGAGCAGTATAAGGGGATGTTCCGAAAGGAGCCCATCATAAGTTTTCTTGTGAAATCGTAACATAATCCAAGGTGTAACACTTCAAGGGAAAAAATATTTAAATGAATTAAAAGTCCCATGCTATATTTCTACTACTTTCATACTTTTATTTCAATAATCACAGAAATTTTTTAGAACAAGTTTTCAAATCTCGCAAAATACATCAGAAGAGATACAAAGGATGACGATCAACAACAGGGACACTAAAAGAAGTTTTATGCACAATTTCTGCGAATTTCTAGCTTTTCCCAATAATCATAGGAATTTTAAAGTTCTTCATTGGATTCCCAGCACATTCCAGAGCTTAACATTTCAAAGTTTAACATTTAACTTTAGAGCACATACTCATGTAGTTGTGGCTGAAGTGTAACTGTTTTCTAGAGGGCACTGTTTTTTACATTTTGGCAGTTACGTCTCGCACATCTAACCCCCATTATGTATGGAGAGCCACATCTGTCTTTGGTCAGTAGGTTCATCGAACATGGCCAGGAGGACTACGAAACTAAATCCATCGACCTTCCCCCTCTCCATCTGCCACCTGGGGGATGCCCCTGTACACCATGACAGGCCAGTGGTAATACCACGTGAAGACTTGTGGTGCTCTGGATGCAGAAAAAAACTGTAGCACAGAAGTATTAATAGCACGAATGCTAATGGCTTCATTGACAGATGCAAGATATTAATCAGCAGCAGCAGCAACAACAACATTTCAAAGCGCGAGGGGGGGAGGAGGAGGAGGAGGAGATAAAAAGAAGGAGAAGACGAAAGATAGAAACAAACAAGTTTCATGCACAATTTCAGTTACTTTCAAGTCTCTTGCAATAATCACAGAAAAACTGTAGCCAATCATAGCTGAGTCAGATCTATGCTTCGTACCAAATGGAATTACATGAATACCATTACCACTTCTATAGAACTGAAACAAAGAGACTAACATTTTAAAACCATAATAGAATTCTGTACAACACAAGAGCTGTGATGCTTATATGTCACGTTTTTCCTTTCTTATTCACTTTTTCCCTTACCTTAATTTGTATTTACCTTATATTCCGATTCCTTTTATTTATTTGTTAAGTTCTTTTCGTTTAATTATATTATATATATTAGTCAACGTTTAGTTTATCCAGATTCCGCATTTTTCCCTGTTGTTCGCTCTAGTATCCAATAGGTGGGGTATATGTTACCTACACGTTAGTAGGTAAAATCTCCGATAGCTTGCGCCTGACATTTTTCTCTTTGATTTTCTATCTTATTAAATTTGTACCCTACCTTGAGGATAGGGTGTTGATTGGCTAAATTTAAATCTTTTCCATTTTCTTTTGTAACCCCTTCCGGAAGGTTGAGACAGTGGTGAGTTGCAATCTGACCAAGGGAGGCGAGAGTTATACTTGGGACGAGCAAGAGAGCAGCAGTTAGAGTAACGGCAGTCATTGTTTGGCTGAGAGCAGTTAACTTGGTGCAGCAACAGACTCGAGTGCTGAATTTCAATCGGAGACAATGCGAGGACTTTTCACATGTGGATAATCATCTAGACAAATAGGGATTTTGTCTCGGCTACAAAAGTACTGCAGCAAGTGATGGTTGATAACGACTCCATATTCGAGCCTCGAGGGAACCAGCCCGACGTATGAGTGGTTGTTGCGTGGCAACTTTACGTTTCCTGGATGTCATTGTCAACTGGCATGAATAAAATTGGTCAGAGTATCAGGACATTTATGTGTGTAGTGTGTAGGGAAATTCAGCTACATTTCATTATTAATGAAGAATAACGAGAGATTTTGAGAATTTTAATGATTCAGAAGGAGTTAGTCATAATCATTTATTTTTCTGTTTTCTGTTTCTGTCAGGTTTTTCATAGTATACTCAGTATTACCAAGCATTTAAAGCTAGAGAGTTATTACCAAGCATTTAAAGCTAGAGAGTCTCATCCATATGTATCATTTATTTAGGTTTTCGTTCAGAAGTAATGTGGTTACTAATATTGATTTTCCCCTAAATTGTTTGGAAGTCTAGTAATTGTTAATACTGGTTCATCTTTAATTGTCTAACAGTATTATTATCAATATTCTGTTATTAGTAAATAATGAGTAATATTCATTATGTTATTTTTGAAGAGACAACCCATACCTTCCATTATCCAAGATCCTCGGACCCAAGATTTACGGGACAGGCACAGAGAGCACCCGTCACAGAGCTAAGGCATGAGAATTCAGTAAAAACCATCTCAGAAAGTGAATGCATTAGAAGATGAATTTTTGGAGATGATGATGTTGCATGCAGCTCTACTCTACAGGCCATGTACAGACCCAGAAACAAAATTTGGGCCACCTGAATTTTCCAAGTTTCAGTTACAACATACTGCGCATGCTCAATGCTTTTGTTTCTGAGTCTGTACAAAACAAAGAAGTCTAAACATGAGTTTAAAAAAAATCTGTTCAATTAAGATAATCAAAGTGGTTTGAACAGATTAGGATGATGAATAAATATAGACTGCCCAAGAAAATATTTAATTGAAAACTAAAAGAAACATTGAAAAGACGGCGATCAAGAATTTCATGTGAAAGAAAAATTAAACTGCAATAAAAAATGGAAAACTGTAAGAAAGTCTAAACTTATACCAATGCAATTTCGAATGGAGAATAAGAGAAAGTGAATGCATTACAAAATGAATTTTTGGAGACGATAATGCTGCAGCTCTACTCTATAAACCATGTACGAAACAAAAGAGAACTACAAATGACTTAACAAAGCTATCCAATTAAGGCAATTTAAATGGTTTGGACAGATTAGGATGATGGATAAATATAGACTGCCCAAGAAAATATTTAATTGGAAACTAAAAGAAACATAGAAAAGACGATAATCAAGAATTTCATGTCAAAGAAAGAAAAATTAAATTTCAATACTAAATAAACAACTGGAAGAAAGTTTAAATTTATACTAATCGAATTTTGAATGTAGAACATGGTCTTATAGCTGTAAAACTTGATTACTTAGATTTCCCCTTGTTATATCATTCATAACAATGAGTAGTCTCTAGTATCTAGCTCCAAGCACAGTGCAGATAAATAATTGTGCCCATCACCATATTTTCTACTTTATTACCCACTTCTCTCAGAGATATCTGTAGTCTCAATTGAGACAATAGCTTGCAGAGATATGCTTGCAAAGCAAAACACTTCATGAGTGAGAAAGAGCTAGTTGATGAATTTTGTCTATAGCAAGTTTATTTTACATTTTTGAAATTAATGACGTGGGGAACACTCTGATTTACTTACTCCTTGGCACATAGGACATTTATATAAATTGCATTTGCATACTAAGGATGCTTGAAAGTTAGTGAAGTTGCTTCATTCTTCAGAAGTCACACACTGGTGCCAGCAATAAGATTTTTTTCTTTCGAATTAGATTCTATGGGAAGTGACACACTTTCTACAATGCTCCATGCACTTCTCAAATGCAAACTCAGATTATTTTTTGCCACTTTCAACACAAAAGTGGAGTGGACTACTTTTCCTTTTGATCACTTTGAAACCTCATCCATCACAATTCATTTTTCACAGTTTAAAATGTTAAAAAACTGCAAGGTACTAGACTATCTTGAGGATGTTTTAAGTTGTCCTGCCGATTTCGATGATGAGTGCTTTCACTGTCACTTAAACCTTCTGTGGTGTTGGGTTATCTTGAAGCAGAAACCACATTCTTGGGGGGAGGAGGGGAAGATCTTTCCTTCCTCAGTGCGTTTTTCAAATCTCCTCTAAGGAGGGTAACGTAATATTTCTCACTGATACTTTATCCCTGGGACACCCAGTACTGCAGAATAATGGATGTGGCATCAAAGGAGAGATCAGCACACTTTCAGCATAAGAAAGATGTTGTTGTTTTCTAATGCCAGATGTTTGACAATAAAGTCATTTGACCTCTTGCATTCCAATATTTTTCAAAGATACTGTCATAGTCAGTCACTGAAGCACAGATTTTGAGGTGTTCCGAATCCATTTCTTGGTTTGAGTTGCACAATGGGCAGTTAGGGGACTGATATATTCCAATTCTATGAAGGTGTTTGGCCAAACAGGCATGGCCTGTTGCCAATCTAAATGAAGCTACAGACAATTTGCGTGGTAAATCAGAAATTAACTGTGGATTATGATGCAGAGAGTTCCATTTTTTTTCTTGAGATTGTGTTATCAAATTTTGTTTCTTGAAGTCTAAGTATGTAGATTTGATAAATCTTTTCACAGAATAATACGTAGATTTAGTAACAGGTCTGTAAGTAGCAGTGCTGCCCTTCTTTGCTAAAACATCCGCATCCTTGTTTTCCAGGATTCCACAATGGGATGGTATTCATTGAAATACAGTTTTTTTATTGAGTGTTATTAATAAAATTGAGAGAGCATTTTAGTTATTTCTGCTGTTTGAGATGAAGGTGTGTGTCTAGAGCATAAGAAAGATTGATGTGAATCTTTTTGGGTGGAGGAGAATCTGCATGTTTCCATATTAAATAATGAATACTACTGCCTTGTTCGGCAATCAAACTGTTTCACCAACTTACTTTCTTCCTGATGAGAAACTCTGGATCAATCTATGATGCTACTCTCTGATACGACAGATTCCAATTTTTATTTTCAGAACAACATATCTTTTCAAAGAATGTTTAGTGTATACCTGTTTATTGAGAGGAAGACTTTTTAACCACTTTTACCATGTAAAAAATAGTATAATACTGGTGCTCCTTTGACAGAATACCTAATTCTCTGATGACCTAAAATGGTTATACCAAAAATGGCAATACCTCGACTTTAGCAATCAAAGAAACAGCACTGACATTGCAAATGCGTGTGTACAATATTAAAAGAAAATTAACATTCTAGTTAATTCCCCACTCAACAACTAAGATCAATCCACGAATTTTTCAAATGGCCAACATAGTAGTAATAATATATGCAAGAATTTAGAAAGCGATTATTTATGTTCATCAATCCAATTTATTTTATTCTTACTTCGCCTTGAATCTGGACTGGAAGTGTAAGTACCAAGCCACCCAGAAGAACAGCCTCCTGATCCTACACTGCTGGTTGACTGCAGAGATGCATCTCCACAGAAGCCACTGTCTACTTCTAAGCTGCTGTAATGGTGTTTTGTCCTTAGCTCAATGTCCAAGGGACCACTCCCAATGCTTCCTGTAAACAAAAGCAATTCAACAGTGTCAACTGATTCCACTCTGCTCTACAGTTTTGGTATTTCATTGAAACTTAGGAAATACTTTAAACAAAAATAGCAAACAGAGAATAAAATGTCAATGAGATGTAAACTTATTTTAAACACTCTGCCAACTGAAAATTATCTTAAATATGACGCTGTCATCATCATCATCATCATCATCATCATCGAAGGACTGGATTTCTTGCATTCCAATCTGTGCTCAACAGTTGAAGTATATCCCATTCAATACCTTTTTTAACCTTCTAACATCTCTTTCCTCATCTGGGTAATATTCAAACATAATTTTCTGTAGTCTTCTGCTGTGTATTTGTTTCACACAATTTTTTTAGTTTATTTTGTTTTCTTAATTTCTTTCTATTGGTTTGTACATATTTATTTCAGTTCTTGCATCTTGCATTTCAGTTATGATATAATAAGGAAAATCCAGCAACTGCACACAGGAATTTCGTTTCCAAAGTCTCAATCTTTCTTTCTTTTAATTCTCCCTAGTGTCTACATTTCATTTGCATAAAATAATACAGAATGTTTTGAAAACAGATTCCAATAGGAGGTAGTATACATCAAAACAAGAAATGATAGTCCTACAAACATGAGTCCTAAATTTGATATCTTCTGAGAAATGAGCAAATGTTTACAATTGCTATGAATTTACATTGTAAGAGGAATATTCACTACAGCAAGTGCTTAATTTCACCTCCATTCATTGCAATGCATCTTTCGGCTCTACATATGAGGGAATCATGCATTCTTTGAAACACTCTTAGTTGTTGCCAGATCTGCTGACAGGCATTGAAGATGCACTGTCGTAGTGTATGTATATAATTTGATAGGGGCGGTATACAACATGGTCTTTAAATGTCCCCATAACCAAAATCTAGAGGATTAAAGGCAGGAGAACAAGCAGGTCAAAGTACTGGCTCTCCTCGACCAATCCACTGCCCATTTAACATTTTGTTAATTTCTCAGAAGATATTAATTTTAGAATCAATGTTACTGTTACAACAAAACATGCTGCAATTCAATAGACACAAAATTAACTCACCCAACTGGTACAGTAATAACTACTGCAGTGTAGAATCAGTTCACATACAGTAGTACGATTATGAACTTTAATGTATTGCCACCAGCTTAAACATACTCTTGATCCAAACATAAACAAAGGTAGGCTATCTAATAGGTAGTGACAAATGGCTGCATTCTGTTTCATTTGTTTCTTGCCAAAGAGCTCACAGTAAGTAGAAGATATACTGCTTTTATGGTGAACATTTTGCTGATTTCTTACAAGATATTAATTTTTGGATACATATTTGTGGGACTTTTATTTCTTGCTTTGATGCATACTACCTCCTCTCGAAATATTGAAACCTTTTTTTTTTCAGAACACCCTGTATATGAAATATAATTGTTTTATGAAATTTAGATTATATCTGGAATACCACATGTTCTCATAGTTTGACATAAAACCCGACAATTTTCTAAAGCTGTGTGACACAGTAAAAAAAAAGAGAAGTGCATGGAAAAGCAAGAATTGGCACACTTACATTTTATAAAAATGATCGCTGTATGCTTACTATATAATAGAATACTTTTCACATAAAAAAAGAACGAAAATTACAGATATGTGACTTTTTCAAGGAATAAATGGATACAGAATGAAGGTACAAGGGATGAACTAAACATTTTTAATTAATATATTTAAAAAAAAATATTTGATTACCTACTAAAAGAGCATGATCACATTGAGAGAATGAAATCCAGACAATACCTGAAGTTATTTTGTCAGTATTGTAGCAGTCTTTTTCATTTTCCCTGCCATCATTTCTATTTTTTTTCTCTTGAAGGTACTGATAGCCCTTACCCTGTTTCTTTTTCTCCAGTTTTAGGGATTAGCAGCAGAGATCCGATATGTTATGCTATATTATGTATCAGTGTATGTGCTTATGTTATGCTGAATCATGTACGCAGTATTTGTCTGGTATCCTCTTTGCCTTTTAAATCAATTATCATTATTGTTCATACTGAATGTACCCTATTCATTCCATTCGATTTTTGATATCGATTATGTCTGTTACATGTTAGGATTTATTTGTTGCCCTATCTTAAGACTAGAACTTTGAATTTTCCATTACATGAGTCTAAGCCGAAGCCCGTGCTTGGTAACAGGAAGTCACACCGGAGCTTTCAAGTAAAGATCATCAGAGTTACGATGGAGTTTATGGGCTCTGACTATGGAGCCTTCGAGCAGAAGAGATCTCATGGGGTTATAAAATGATAGCAGAACAGCGTAGATGAAGCAAGGGTGACGAAGTAACACTTGGACAGGAGAGATGTGACGTAGTTCTTTCTGCTGGATTTGATTCTCGGACTTTGCTGTTTGTATTGTCTGTTGGGATTAAAAGATCTCGCGCTTGTTTGGTGTACGTGCCTTGTGTATGGTGGGTGCAGTAAAGAAGCTGATCTTCTTTCCTTGGATTGTATTTATTCATTGCATTTGTCTTGACTGTTAAGGCCATTTGCCTACAGCTGCAGAGAATGTTTTCGATATGTTGTTATACAGGACTTCTACAAAAGACATTTCTGGTTTCGAACACATGTAATTTACGTTCTATCAATCTGAGGCATATGAAAATAGTACCAATGGAAAGAAAAATTCAAAAAGTTTAGTTCCTTACCTTAAAGATGTTCAAAGTGTCCCCCCCCCCCCCCCCTGGTAACACGGCACACATCAATTCTATAGTCAAGTTCCACGTAGGGACGCGGATTTTCCGACCCCCAGATTCTGAGGTTATGTCTGTTCACCTTACGAGAAAGATGAAAAGTAGCTTTGTCAGAAAATACCATGGAACGAATAAATCCATCATTATTTTCGATTAAAGACTGCATACTTAAGCAGAAATTTCTTCGTAGCACTTTGTCCTCTGATTTTAGGGCTGCAGCAACTGTAGTCAGCATGGATGAAATCGAAACTGCTTGCGAAGAATCTTACCTTAAAATCAGTGTACTATTTATGGATTGTAGGACCACTGGGTGGATATACACCAAATTTGTTTGGTAATGCCGTTGCACATCCGATTGGTTCACATAAAATCAAGCACACAAAAAGCTTTTCTGTCCTCTATAGCAGCTATTTAGGCTCAAAAATGAACAAATTTGTTTATACGCGCTATTATGAGGCAGTGTTACCAACTAGGAAAACAATGTTGCCACAACTAAACTTTTTGAGTTTCTCTTTCCATTTGTGTTATTTTCATGCACCTCAGATTCATAGAACATAAATTACATGTGTTCGAAACCGGAAAGGTCTTTTGTAGGAGCCCTGTATATCTCCATTTTATATTTCGTAGTTCTCCATGATGACTATTTAGATTTAGTCTTTGAGATCACAATCATTGACTTGGTTTTATACAGTACTTTACGTACTGTTAAATTTTTGTTATCCCTTGAGAATTATTCAGTTCATTGTTATATTGTTATTTTCATTTACATATATCTATAGACTATTGTTCTTTATCACTATCTTATTATGTTTTATTATAACGTGGTACTCTAAATTGAAATATATGTTGACCTATCACTTTGAATCATTAGTGATTATCAGTTAACGACTTTTCCAACCAGTCTACTACTCCTCACCATTACATTTCCAAATTCCTGTTGGGATCCGGGATCCAGGATCCACATTTGCCATAGTATAAAGCTACATAGTGCCATGAAAAGATGAATTTAAGTACTAAAGCAAACAATTTTTAACATCTTTCTTGAAGGTGGAATGGTCTGCTAAGACTAAATGTACAATAATTGATGATGGTTAGAACTTACAACCCTAAAAAACTGGTCATATCAACATAATAAACCAATAGGTGAACTAATCATTTAAATTTGAATATAGAACTCACCTTGTCTTGTATCTGGGCAGCTGCCTTGAGAAGTGAAATAATCACTCATTGAGTTGATTGAGCTGCCACAGGAATCTTCTAGGCTGCGATCACTGAAACAAAGGCAAATACAGTTTCAAAAGCAAGAAGCATTGATGCTGTCCCCCCATAACTTGATACTTGTTTTTAATTTATTTAATTTCCTTTTCTTATAATAACCAATCACTATATCAGAGGACGATCTGCAAAGGAAAATATTCACTTTAAAATTTTATTTCAGAGGAATCTGAAATGAAGATATCAATGAAAAAATTCAAGGCAATTGAATTTTGGGATTCACAATTAAAAAAAAAATAATTACAGTAAACAAAAAAAAAAAAAAAACATGTAAGGTACTACTACAGAATTTTTTTCGATACTTTGCCTACGATGTATCATATAATGAAAAAAAAAATCGTAAAAAGAGTCACAAAAAAACTTAAAGAATAATGAACAATAATTTTAAGATCTTGGTTTGATAGCACTGGCTGTTACCAGTATGCTGTATGACAGCAGAATTTATATTAGGGAAAGTCTAAAGGAAATTTCTGATGAAAATAGCAGGACACATTTTGTCACCAAGTAAGAAATGAGAAAATTCCCAGAAGAATTGAAAGTTAAACCAGTCACTGATAAAATCAAAAGATAAGTACACGTACACAAGCACGTGCACATAGCCTACTTGCACACTAATGGATAACACACAATTGAAAACTAACAAAAAATAAATATAAAAACAACAAACATTATTATTATTAATAATAATAATAATAATAGTAATAATAATAATAATAATAATAATAATAATAATAATAATAATAACAAAAACAATAACAGATCATAAACCAAAAGGTTAAAGGCGAAGAGACTTTCGTAAAGACTACTTAATGGGATGTTGATCCTTACCAGAAGATTCATATTTTTTTAAAAGTTAAATTACTAACCATAATTTACTTTGTGGGCAAACAACATATAAAATATTTACCTCACTCCTCTACTGCGTGACCCTGTTACAGGTGAATGGAACACTTTTGTACACATGAGTCGTGATGGTGATTTCATACTATGAACCTTGAATACAGTTCCTTGAAATGCCATCGCAACAGAGCCAAATATCATTTCACCCAACACTGTTACATCTGAATTTGGTCTCATATACTGTAACATACAAAACAGGGTGTTGTTCACTAAAAGTGGCAGAAACTATTACTCATACATTTTTATAACACCAGGAACTCTCATCACAAATGTCACTGGTCATATCCTCTCACATGGCTGCTCTCATGTATAGTGATGGTTCTGACTTAACTTTATGAATGAAAATGTAAAATACATATCTATTATTGGTACTTGTAGTATGGTTATCTGCCTATATCCATGAATCTTCAGAACGTTTTCAAAAACTGATGGAATTTTTAATGAAGTGGACTTTCAGTTTGAGAGAGGAACAGAAGTTAAGGGTCTTTGAGAATAAGGTCTTAGGAAAATATTTGGGGCTAACAGGGATGAAGTTACAGAAGAATGGAGAAAGTTACACAATGCAGAACTTGTTGCATTGTATTCTTCACCTGACATAATTAGGAATATTAAATCCAGACGTTTGAGATGGACAGGGCATGTAGCATGTATGGGTGAATCCAGAAACACATATAGTGTGTTAGTTGAGAGACCGGAGAGAAACAGACCTTTGGGGATGTAGATGGGGGAAAAATATTAAAATAGATTTGAGGGAGGTGGAATATAATTGTAGAGACTGGATTAATCTTGCTCAGATGGTGGGCTTATATGAGGATACCAATGAACCTCCGGGTTCCTTAAAAACCATAAGTAAGTAGTAAGTTATATGAATCTCTCTATTTTAAGAAGGTGTTAAACTTTTAAACATTTCTACTTGTGAGACTAAATGGTTTCCAATTGAGCATCAATTTCGTATAACTTTTCCCCAATTAAGACACACTATTTCCGTTTCTATTATTTTTATCTGATACAAACACAATCGCATTGCACTTCAATATTAACTGATATATTGTTAGGAACTGGAGAATTTAATGGCTTCCTACACAATTTTTTGCGACTCTTCACAAATTAAAATCACTTGACGAAAGTCTCCTAGGCCTACATAAAAAATATATTTGTTGACGACTATATTTGATTTTAATATACTGCTTCACGATTAGGCCTATTTTCTCTCTCTCTCTCTCTGATGTTACAGCCTATCAAGAGCCACTGTCTGCCTACTGCCTAACTATTGAGGACCAGTCTTTCCTGTCCAGAGTTCGTTTTCTCCAATGCCTTATTCCCAATGCCTCTTTAATAGTAGGCCTATTTTTTAAAATTGGGAAAACCTCAGTAAAAAATCCAATTAGGTAGGCCTATTTAACCCCAGCAGGATTCGAATCCATGTCCCAGTTAAGGCCTCGGAGTACAAATTCCACATGCTACCCTTAAACCCTGGTAGTCGCCTTGAGTAGCCTAAATTAGTTTGGTCTTGCAATCAACTGATTTGTGCTACTAGAATATAACAAAATAAAGAACAAAAAAATTCCTTCTTCACATTTGCTCATGTGGCTTCTACAGTCAGATAGTAGATGGCTACAAAGAAAAAAAATTATACTACAACAACATTAACAAATAGTAATACTGAAAAGAAAACTAGATATACATTAACTCCGAAGAGGTATAATTATTTCCAAGTAGAAAAAGAAAATATACCGTATAACATTAACCTTGACTTCTGCATATCCCACAGGAGCAAAAGATGCCAACAAAATGCTTCCACCACATACTATTTTTAAAATGGATAATTAACTTAATTGTGATCAAAATTTTCCAGCCTTTCTCAACTCAATTTTACATTTCTCTGCTATCCTGTTTTCACTTCCCTGTTTTCCCTTGCTTGGTATGTTCTGTATCATGGATAATTATAGAATACATATAACTGTCTGTTGCTGCATTTCAAAACAGATGTCACTGTTCAAGACTTTATCGAGTTTGATCTAAGATAAATCTGATGTGGCTTGTGATGGACAAAGTACCGTAAAATGGGGTGAAGAGGGACGAAGTTTTATTATTTTTTATTTCTTTGTGTCAAAGATTAAATATAATAAGAGTGTTTATGTTTTCATTCATAATGAGTGAACAAATAAACATTCTTATTATTATATTTACTCTTTGACACAAAGAAATAAAAAATAATAAACTTCGTCCCTATTCACCCTCTACATCCCTATTCATCCCATGTTATGGTAGTCATTCGATAAGTTCCCCCCCCCCCCCCCAGACTATTTTGATTTCACATAATTTTCTCGTTCTATTGTTGATGGGTTACTGCTGTAGCTCTACTAACAACTCATTATCTTCGGTTGCCAAGGTACATAAAGAAAGTGATTAAAATGATCACCAGAGCTTTAATGGATAATGAGTAATGACTTTTACTGTAAAGGTAATATAAACCCTAAGCATGTATTCCTTTCACAGGAAATTAAGTTGAAGCGTCTTGTATCATAAATCGGTAATAAATTCCAGAATTCAGCATCTGAATGAGAAGGTTCAACATTAATATTACCAGCTGTTTCTCATTCACAACAGAATTCGCCTCTGCTAACATTCTCACCAACGATATTATCAAAAGTGTGCAATGAATACCATGTTTTAGGTGACCTCTATCTCAGAAATGGAATTCTTTACATTGTAAGACTGTTCAGGACATAGGCGGAGAGAAAACAGTTTCCTTGGGGGGGGGGGGGGGGGGCAAAGCAAAACCATAGAATCCCAATATAACGAGATTATGGGGGACATCATATATCTCCTCGCATTATAGCTTGACCTTGGTGCAGTATATCGGAATATGATCATTTAATAAAGGTATTTTAATAAAGTAAAATTGTAACAAAATATACAGACAATTTTACTTTTTTTTCCCCTCATATATGGACTGCAGCCTGAGGCTTATTGTGCTTACCACTCCTATTCTGTGAATGGTTGGGTAACTCAATGGCTGTGCTCTTGTACAACTACAGCACGTCGCACCATGAACTTAACCTGGCTATTGTATGGATATGTGAGTTAATGATGGTGAAATGAGTCTGAGGTCCAACACCGAAAATTACTTAACAATTCTGCTTCAATTGGTTGAGGAAAAACTTTATTTGTTTTTCTAAAAAAAGCAAGATATATGAAATGTAAGTTCTAATTATTATTTTATTTAATCACCTCTTTAAGTTTACACATTATACAGGGATCACTTTTCTTTTTTCTGCATTGTTGTGCAGTATGTTACTCATATTTCTCCAAGTGGCTGCTTGAACACCTGCAGAATTCTAACACATCAGTACAGGCTGTTACAAAAAAAACGTTATAGTGATTCCATTCCTCAAATGAGGTATAGAAATTCTTATACATTCAGAAATTTAAAATAAATATTATAGTCCAGGCACATGGTATGAAGACATTAATTCGTCAATTTAAACACAGAAACTTGATCAGAAACAAAAGCAAGAAAAATCTTTTGAATTCAATATTTTCTAACGTTAATAGAAAAACAAATACTTCAGACAAGTTTGGGGGTGGAGTGCCCAGCCATGCCCCCTCTACCCCATAACTCCGCCTATGCTGACAACCATATATGAAGGATTGATAACTAATAACAAACTACATATTTACCACATTTCAAATCAGTAGTGAATGTATATTTCAACACCCAGTAATAAAATATTAATTTATCAGCTACAATTTTCGGGTGCTCGTGTAAAGGGTTAAACTGGAATAAGTACAAATTTGAACTATCCACAATTACTTTTCTCTTGTGATAAAGGGGTTAAGTCATTCATTCATCTATGCTGCAGTTACAGTGCTCCATATTTTGTGACAAAGGGGTTTTGTTTAATACCAAAGGAGAGAAGTTTACATACCTTACAATTTGACTTAACCCTCTTTACATGAGCACCCGCGAATTTACCCATCGTTTGATCTACATCAGATATACTCATGGCAGGTATATCACCCAGAGCAGTAGATGGGTAAGCGCAAAATACCTGTTGTAAATGTGAACAGACAGTGTTGCGCACTGAAACCTATTGTAAAAAACAGTAACATCGTTGGCAGTTTATAAAATGGATAGGTCCACGATATTTAGAATAGAATACTGTAAATACCATGGATAGGTAACTTACTGATATGGTAGAGAAAAAAAAAAGTACATACCGACAATACATTTAAAAGAACTCAAGATTCCCAATGGGAGCAACAATTTCTTTTTGTTCAAATTGGCGAACATGCCAAATGCTTAGTATGTGGACACACTAGACCTATTATAGCAAAAAAAAAAATATTTCCCTGCTTATTGCAAAACTCAGAAAACAAAATATACAAGAAAATACATAAAGTAAAATCATATCCAAAGGATTTGTAAATTTGAAACTTTACGAAGTAAAAGTGGCCAATAGATATTTACTGTCGAAGTGTCTACTAATCTACATTTTTGTTGAACTGAGTGATGTGTGGAATTTAAAAGTCCAAGACTATTTTTGTTTATTATATTATACATGCAGTAAGTAGTTCATATGAGTTATCTCATCTACACGCATGTACACAATTTAACTTGGCCACAAATCCATACTGAAGTGCCACAGTGTGAACTGCACACTTGCTCAGCTGTATTTACATCCTCTTTAGAAAAATGTGAGTGAACTGCAGTCATTAAGTAGGCTACGTATATATTATAAGTAACTGCAAAATTTAAAATAGACCAATATCAAAGAGCAGAAAATTAATTACATGTACACGGACTACATATGCTAAACATACACTAAAAGGATATTGTACAAATAACTTACACATATTTACGCAAGAAAATAATTTGAATTTATAGATATGTGGGCATTATAATACTGTATGATACAAGAGCATTACGTTACCTATTACTGGTCTTTATGTTTGTTGTATAACATTAGTATAGTAACATAATACGCCTCATTTTTAACTACCCTTATAACAGAAAATTTATTTTATAGCACT
This sequence comes from Periplaneta americana, assembly GCF_040183065.1. NCBI lineage: Eukaryota > Metazoa > Arthropoda > Insecta > Blattodea > Blattidae > Periplaneta > Periplaneta americana. Next base: position 93,271,749 of record NC_091118.1, on the reverse strand, counting down.
GCTGAGCAAGAATGAGTGCGTCCTTGCACATGCACCTGCACCCACACATACACAACACGCACATCAGAAATTTTTCATTTTAAAAGTCTATAGCCTATGAAAAAGGATAATGATACTGATATTACGTAATGACATCAGCCCATAGTCCATTTTAACTTATCTCGTCTCATGGCCTACATAAGTATGTCAATTTATTTAGGTTGAACAAGTAATTTAATTAAAATTGATAAAATTATAACAATGAATGAAATACAATATAGGCCTATTTTATAATGGCCTACCATTTACTTATGAAACACAAATTGAATGTTCAGTATCTTCACGCTACTGTAAACGAATTGTTCACAATTTTATCACTGAAACAACACGTTTAACTTCTTAGTGTATTAATATTATATGGAATGTTAACTACATTAACGCATTGATTATTATTGCACAAAACGTACTTCAGAAGCAAAATGTAAAAATGAGTATTGGTTCAAATGAGTCGCCAGGTATGGCATGTTTCTCACTTCATTTACTAGGTGGCTCCTAACTCAGAGTAGTAGGGACGGCAACACTGCAAACAAAATATATTAGGTGTGTAGTATTATGTGAGAGGTTCGGTTAGGTTAGGTTAGATTGGGTGTGTAGTATTATGTGAGTGGTTAGGTTAGGTTAGATTAGGTATGTAGTATTATGTGAGCGGCTAGGTTAGTTAGATTAGGTATGTACTGTAGTATTATGTGAGAGGTTAGGTTCATATCACATCCCGCGCACGCCATTCTCCACAGTTGGTGACACTGAAAATCCCATCATTCCCTTCCTCATATTACGTCACATTAAGGAAATATGGCGATCTTCTTATTCACGCACAACGAATTTCGTATATTAGTAAGGTAGCCTATATATATTTGGAGTAGGTATACAGTTCTCCTACTGATCACATCCAATTTCCACTACCTACTCCATACTATAAATCCTTGCGATTTTCAAGGTATTTTAGGAATGTTTTCTAGTGGTGCATACATATTGAACCTTTACCTACAATTTTATATAGTTATTCAACACGTGTCGCAACATCACTCACTAGTGGTGCCACAAGTACCATGAAGGTCGTGTCCAACAATAAGTCAAATTTTCTTTCTCAATAAGAGTTAAAAATATTGGGAGATTTATTTTAGTCTAATTTGACATTAAAGTTACAAACTTGTAATTTAAATTTAAAAAAATTCTCTCGTGCATATTTGTAAGGATTTCGAGCGCAATTAATGAGACAAGCCAATAGGCCTATATAACAGGTAGGTCTACATAGGCTATACACATGTCAAACACAGAATGTAGGCCTACTATGCTCTATAGTTCAGGCCTAAGTTATATATTAAATGATAGCCTACAGTCTTCACAACTTAATGCAATAAAATACAGCATTATAAACAAATCTAGCTAATAAGACATTATGATCATAAAAAAATTAGAATGAAGTGATATTAAGTTCATTATTATTAAGGATTTACGAATATAGGCCTAGCTTAAAGTAGGCCGAGCCTATAGGCTATGAGAAGACTGGAATTTGTAAATTGTTAGGAAAACGTAGAAGCATAGTTCAGATGTATGAATAAAAGATAATTTCCTTTTACTTCAAAAATAGCCTACATTCGCAATAAATAGGCCTATCTAGGTAAATATAGGCTAAATTAGTGGCAAATGGCAATGGCACATTTTATCTAACAGATCAGAATTAGGTTAAAGTTGAAATGCAACATATGAAAGCAGTGTCACTGAGTAGGAGAAGAAGAGGCATTTAGTACAGAAAATAGTTACTTTCAAAATATGATGTAGGCCTATGCTAATTTTCATCCTAGTTTTTAAAATCCGTTAAGAGGCCGTACAATCATCAAAACTTCCATACCTACATTAGGCTAATCAGAGTTACAAAAGATGAAGCCAGAGTGTAGAATGAATAGCCTATTAAGAGAAATAATCTGAGTAATAATGATTCCATAAAATATGTGCACAATGTACTGTAGGCTTATCCAAAAACATGAAAAATCTATCCATTCAAAGCATATAATTTGTAAAACATTTTATTTAAAGCAGTCGCGAAGTGATGAAAGAGATTACAATTTATAAATTTACCTGTTCATTTCATATTTAGGCCTATACATGTTTCATACCTGGTAACCATATCCATTTGTAACTTCAACAAATGCATCTGTCTTTTTATTCTCAGACTTCTGTCTTGACCCAAATTTAAGTTTGCTGCAAGGTTGATTTTCTAGGGATACTTTTTGAACAGCATTTGAATCGAATAATAATTTACGTCCTCTCCAGTCACATTCTCTAAATAGAAGGACTCTTACTTGTTCTTTACTGAAGTTGAATGGCTTCCAACTAAAAAGCAAAAAACAGAAATTGAAAGTACAATCAATCACTCTTGTTTTCAAAAATAAATTAGACACGTTAAGCATAATACTACTGTAAATATTGCACGTTAATAAAAATATTTAGGTACCTTTCTGTTTCATTTCTACCAAATGGAACATAACCTTGCTTGTGACTTTTCTTTCTTGACGGGAACAACCTGTTCAATAATGCCATATTTTTTGTAATCTTCCGTCCTAATTCTTGCTCGATTCGGTCACATCTTCTAGCCACCAATTCGTATAGCAGAAAGTTCTATATTTACTTGCAACTTGGAACTGTAAATAAAAGTCACGTGCTTAACTTTCACAAGTCAAGTCATATGATTATTTGGTCACCTGCTTACTCGAGCCAAAGCCCACAACAACAACGTAACTTCCGGAAATTTAATCTGAACATGTGGTAATAACGTTTCTCGTAAGATGTCACTACCGCCATAAAATTAGATTTTACAAGAGATTGTGAGTAGGTCTCGTGAGCTCAGTAAGCTCAGTTATAGCAGTTTACTTTGTCACGTTCGACAGACTTCATTACAAAGCGACAGAGATCGTCTGTAATGTAGGCTATGTTTTTCTGTGTGTAATCTGTGGCTATTAGTCTGTGAGAAATACAATGCGTAATGAGCAGGGCTCGATATGGAAGTTAAGTTTTAACGAACCGAAACATTCTGTTATTTTCCTGGACATGGTGGTTTTGAAATACTGTACTTATAGGCCTATACACTTCAATTAATATAAAAATTTCAGGCACAATAATGTCTTCGGAAATTGTAATTCATTTATCAAGCACAACTGTATGCGTAGAGGAAGGCACAAAACAGGATAGATTTGAGAATGCTGAATTTGCAGTGAAAAAGACTTATCTTTGGGCAGAACACTACGAATTGTCACTTCATTCAGCAAAAATTGAATTAAATGCACACATTTTTAATAATTTACTTCGACGCGTATATTAGGGCTATTACTAGCAAAGGAGATTGATTTCCGGCCCTATAATTACGACTGAAACCTTTATTTCACAAAGTCTTTAAAATGGACAGTCGGGTCGCAGTTTAAACAATAAGAAATTCGACTCACTGCCTAACAGTGGCCTATGAAACACATCTGATCATTAGCTCGATATGGAATGATGAAGTGTCACTGAATTCCGGTCCTTTTAATATCATTAACGCCGCGCTATTGTTCAGAATCTCAACACCAATACATAATGAGATATCAAAGGTAGTGCAAGAGTATTATAAATTAGCGAAAGCATACGAACGCTGCTATAATACAATAAAGCATTGCCGACATTGTTATTATTAGTATTTTTAACACTTTAACTCATGCTTAATTTTATTGACAAATGCATGAAATATTATATATATATATATATATATATATGAGGGGGTTAGAAGCCAAGTGCACTTAAATTATAGTTGAGAAAATGTGGTTGAAAGTAGTTAAGTCTTCGTAAATTCAATGAATTTTTTTTATTTCAATTCTAGTGTGTGATGTTGTTAAAAGATGTATCCCTTTGCCACTAAAATTTTAAATGCTTTAGCTTGCCTTGGATGCGCTTTTTTTTTAATTCGGCCACAGAATTTATTTATTTATTTAAATTTAAATATACAGAATAAATAATATAATTACAAACAAACAAGAGAAATAGAAATAAAATAATACAAACAACATAAAACAGGAGCTACAGTAGTATTAACAAAATTTGAGACCGAATGAGCAGCGCTCGAAACTCATGTTCTTAGAAATGTCACTTGTATCCTTGGCTTCTCACCCTCTCATATCTTCTTTCTTTCTTACACTGTTTAACCTCCCTTTTCTCCGACTTATATGCCATTAAGGGTAGAGGAGGGAGATTCTTCACATCGTACGATAGACATCCCACAAAGCGGGCCTCCTTGGATTTCTTTTTTTTAAATTATGGTTTCTTTAACGACGCTCGCAACTGCAGAGGTTATATCAGCGTCGCTGGTGTGCCGGAATTTTGTCCCGCAGGAGTTCTTTTACATGCCAGTAAATCTACTGACATGAGCCTGTCGCATTTAAACAGGCCTCGACTGGGATCGAACCCGCAACCTCGAGCATAAAAGGCCAGCGCTACACCAACACGCTACCGAGGGCGACGCCTCCGTGGATATGGGATCGACATGACACAGGACCACCGCAGAGACATCCCAGGACAATCACAAGACAACGAACAAATACCCAGTCCCGTGGACGAAAGATAATGAAATATCATTATATAATTAATACTAAATTAAAACGAACCGGAATGGACCATAACCATTTCTTTCGAGACAGACCGGAAAGGTTTCTAAAATTCACGATTCGGTCCATTCTGGTCCATTTCGAATCCTGGTATTGAGCAAAGTCCGAACAAGAGGAGTGGAGGATGGAGTTTGGGATTTAAATACCTAAATAAAGCAAAATAAAACAGTTTCCGCAAACATATGTAATAATATAATGAACAATTTTATTTACATATCAGTAATCAAACAGTAGCCTATAAAGGCACAGGACCTGTAAAACAGTTAACGTCGTTTAAGTTAAACGTAGGATTTTTCGTTAATGTAAGAGAAATGTAGATGCAAGCAAAAATGGGTTAATATTCAGCACATCACCGCCACTTTGTAGCACTACTATAATTATAATGTACTTTTGGTCCAGTGAAAATACTCGTCTTTTATGAAAACACTCATATTTTTTTCCCTTGCTAAAAGTACAATATGGCGTTGCTCCGAAGTTGTGGAGATGTGTTGAATATTTAATAAAGAAAAGTCAATAATATCATATTGAGTACAAGAAAATACTCATAAGGTCTTAAGACAGCATACAAGGTTAGATTCATCTCATTTCCAGTTAGATTTGTCTCGCTGCTGCCATTAAGAGAATCGATAGATTTTGGTGTTATATTTTCCATACAAATACATACAAATAATATATTTTTAATTGGGTTATTTTACGACGCTGTATCAACATCTAGGTTATTTAGCGTCTGAATGATATGAAGGTGATAATGCCGGTGAAATGAGTCCGGAGTCCAGCACCGAAAGTTACCCAGCATTTGCTCGTATTGGGTTGAGGGAAAACCCCGGAAAAAACCCCAACCGGGATTCGAACCCGGGCCACCTGGTTTCGCAGCCAGACGCGCTGACCGTTACTCCACAGGTGTGGACTATAATATAATACATAATAAAGCAATAAGATATAATACATACAAATAATATAATAATTTCTCTCTCATAATACCATGTTTCATTTCAGATTATAATAAAAACTGGAATATAAGCAATAATTCTGATGTTTTACTTAGGTATGTAGGCCTACAGTAAAAGTAGGTCATTCCTTTAGACGTCAAAAAGGCGCATAGATAGAGCACAACAAGAAATTCGACTCGCTGCCTAGCAGTGGCCTATGACATACAGTAGAATTATATATATATATATATATATATATATATATATATATATTCAAACTGCTGCTTATGTGATTTTTCTTTAGAAAAGGTTCATTAAAAACCAATGATTTAAGTTAACGAAAAAAAAAAAAAGTAATTTAAAAACATTTATCAATATAGCTAAACTATTCATACAATAAGAATAAAATTCATGTGGCATATACAAGGACACATATAAAGATTTTTGGAAAACGTGGCCATTAATATTTTGCTGAATACTGTAATTAAAAAAAAATACAAAACATTGAAATGACAATCTGTCAGTTTTGGTCACTTCAGTCTTCAATCTCCCCCCGTTTAGTGGTGTCCCCTTGTCTGTTATAAAATATAGGCTAAAATATTGAAGAAGCAACATTACAGTTCACTAAGACTGATTGGTTTTTATGCACTATGTAAGATTACATCTTGCTATTCTGCTTCCGTTACAAATGATTTGTTAAAATATTATTGAAAAAAGTTTTAAAATCGCAATCAATCGTTATTTAATGAAGTTGCATTTTAAGCGTGGTTATTTCGGGGAAATAGGCCTAGTGGTATACAAAGAGATACAGTCTATCCAATTCTTTCCTTCAAAATTTATGATGTTCTGCATCGGCATGGAAATTCATTGCTTGCATTGACACATTTATTTCTGAACTTCCTCGGTTTTCCTCTGACTTTTATTCATATAATAACACACATAAAATATATCTGCTTTGTTAATTCATCGGGGGCTTTTTGTCTAATTTTTTCTAATAAGCTTATATCTAGAACTGTTTTGTCTACCTTAGTAAACTTCCACATTTCTTCATTCCTAACACGGATTCTAGATATACTTTTATAATCGGTTAGTTAATCATGCTGTATCAACTGAGAAGTTACCTAGTGTGGGTGTAACGAGATGACATCGACGATTCGTGAGTAATTACTAAACTTAGGAAAAAGTACCGCTATCTGCTACAATGGAACGTAGTATATTTGCGTGGCGGGGAATGGGATCGTACAGTACAACAGTAAACAGTCTGATGCTGGTAGCAGTACAGTTGATTCAAGAGAACTAACTCAGGTTATTAAATATTTTTTTTTTATTTTGTGTTGATTAGCTCTACAAATTTAAGTTACTTTTATAAATTAATGCTGGATTAATAGTAATTTTAAATTTACCTATTATTTATTTATGTCATGATGAGATAATTTTCGTCTTTGTGCCTATGCGTTTTCAACTTCTTCTTCAGCACGTTTCAGATTATGAACAATATTTCTAGCCAGTTTTATTTCAGTAGCCAGTACTGTAACATATGTTTCTAAGGCTGCAACAGGGTCTGGCAAAAACTCAAAATTCGACCAAATATAATTTATATTATATTCAATGACCGCATCATTACATATTTCTTGAGATATTTTGATTCCTACGGCATCACTATATTCAAATGACTGTAATCATTTTCTTTACTGATTGCAAATTGTCACAATAATATTATTGCATGCATTCAACTTCGTTCTCCATCGGGTAATGATTGGGGATGGAGGAATAGGTATTCCAGCACACTGTTTTTTGGATTCAGAAACACGATATGGTGCCTTCACAAACACCTTTTGTAATGTTAGCCATTAGTCTGTTAACGTTAGGAAATTGCCCTCTCACCTCTTCTGCAAGTCTGTGACAAGTATGTGTAAGATATGTCACATATACAGTATATATATATGTATATATATATATATATATATATATATATATATATATATAAATCTTTGACGTTACAGCCAATCTAGAGATAGTGCCTATCTAACTATTGAAGACCAGTCTTCCCTATCCTGAGTTCGTCTTCTCCAACACTTTATTCCCAATTCCTTAATATCCTCCTCCACATGATCCAACCATCTCTTCCTAGGTCTGCTGAGACATCTTTTACCACCTGGTTTATCATTGAATTTCTTTTTTATTAGGGATGTCACGTACAGTCAACTCCTGATATAGTGAACCTCTGCGGACTTGTATATTTCTTTCATTATATCCGAGATTCACTATATCCGAAGTCTCCCTCCCCTACCCTTAAATGTCAGAAATAAATGAAATTGTGAAGAAGAAAATAAAATATTTCATTTTTGTGGAATGGATTGACCAGCGTTTCTCAAACTTTTTAGGAGTGGGGACCACTTTTTTAGTCAGAACAGTTCCGCGGACCACCTTACAAGGTACACGTACCAAATAACGCCACCTTAACACTTCAGTCACGTTTGCTCTGGAAATAAGTTATGTACAAACACGAAAATTATGAAATAGAAACTGTAATCTTATCTTTACCAAATAGCACAATGAAAATGGATATATTATATACCGAACAAGAATTAGAACAGAAATAGGAAAACTTTGTAAACTGGCGTTATTAGGAACAGGTTGTCCAATTAACGCCACCTATTTTCTAGTAACCTATACACTTATAATTATTAATGAATTATTTTTCCTAAGCAACACAAATTGAACTAAGCAACTAAATTTGAGTTTCTGTTAATAAAAGATACGAAATCACTCAATACTAATGAAAGATTCTTGATCTGAAACTGAAACACCAGATTGATTAGGAAAATATGTTTTCCAGTGACTCCTTACTTAAAAAAAGAGACAATGTGACACAGTAGAAAGTTATTAAACACAAAAGCATTTACCTTAGTTTAATATGAATGTTTTCCAATAAGTAAAACAAAAAAATTAAGTTATGTAAAATAAAAAAAAAAATAAGAGGTCGATAAGCAATTGAACCAATATCATCACTGCACATTCTGAACATTTGTAAGTTGAAAGCTTAGTGATTTTGCTGATGTTTTCACACTTATCATGTAAATACCTCGCACAATATGAACATAATGACATGTTCTCAACGCGATCTTCTTCACATATAAAACACATCCAACTAGTGCTTGCACTTTATCCATGGGTTGCAGCTCATGTGCTGTATTACTGAAAAGGCAATACAGTGTGATTCCGTAATTATCAGTGGCACTTGTAATGAGATGGTGCTCCATCAAATATCAACACCACTTCTCCTGCCACCTTATATCGGGCGAATTGATCATGCCAATGGACGAATACAGCAGTTGTCATAGAGCCCTTGGCACCCATGACAGTCTCTGTTCCAAGAGGCATATCTGTCTCCCACTCCGGCTACAAACGCTGGCTTTTGAAGATAACCATACGTGTACAAAGAGCATTAGCGCATGCAACAATAAATTTATTGCGACATTTTCTGCGTTCTCAGATGCAACCAGAGGCTCTTTCTTGCGCCTCTCCTAGCCAGAACAGTCTGCTGATGCTGTACTGTCAGCATTAGTACGAACATAACCTAAAATTTTGTTTGTAGATCTTTAACGCCACATGGCGTTAAAGCGCTACTGAGTACTTGATAACATGACATGCCTGTTTCTCTAACATTTTCAAATGTTATAGATAGGAAATACTTTCTATACACAGAAGAATGTTTAAGGATCACAAAAATATATAGTTTAATATAGTTATTATTTGCTCAACACACAAAATAAAATATTGCCTCTTACCTTGATATAAGAACAGCCATTCACTATCAACACACAACAGGAAAATGATGGAATATCATGTCACTGGTAAATGTCAGCGGATAGCTAGTAACTCATTTCATCACTAAATTGCAAGCGAATACAGGCTATAGTAGTGCACTACCGAAAACTTGTGTCGTTAACAAAAATTAATAGGGTGGCGTTAAAGGTATGCATGGCGTTATTTGGCTCAGGGACCTCACTTGTTCCCTTCGAAAGAAAATTTATCATTTTTGTAGCATATTTTAATACCAGTATACTTGTATTTTAAAACAGAATTAATTAATTAATTAAAATTAATTTAATTCAATTAATTTTATATTATTAACTAATTAAGTTAATGTTATTAGAAGAAAATCATTTTTTTTAATAATTCAAGACTATTAGATTTTGGATAATCTTTAACTTATTAATTAAAGAAAACATTAATGAGATGGATGAGCCTGCTGATTCTTGTACAATTGTTATATATTTGGATGTATGCTGGTACTGCAAGCTCAAGTTGGAGATCGTCACATACATTGAGTCCATTTCGGTACTTTGTTTTTATTAGAGTTAGTGATGAAAACCCTTTCCTCACACAGATACGTAGAAGCAAACTGAATTATAATCCATAAAGCACCATTGTACAATTCACTATATTCTCTTTTCACTTGTGACGAGGTCCACAAATTAACCATACCTTCCGCTTGGAATTTCATTTTAAGTCCAGTGTCATTCGAAAGTTCAATTAACTGTTCTCTTTCACTCAATGAAAGTTTGTTAGTTTCAATATCGCAATGAAAGGGATCACGAACCCATGAAAATTCATCATATTTACTTGGAAAATAAGTTTCAAATTGTGACCTCAGAGTTTCAAAATGCGAACATAGTATGTCACTGCATAATTCTTTTCCAATAACGAAATGATTTTCAACCAAAAAAAAAACACTAGGGCTGGAAATGGTGGAAAAATCCTCTGTTTTACGCAGCTGACCCACAAACCAAGTTTTCTCTCGAACCCCTATATTTTCTCATGCGCAATGAGAACAGTCAAAGAATTACCTTGTAGACAGAGATTTAGCTCGATTAGTTTTGAGCATACATCTGAAAGATACGCCAATGTACTTAGCCACATGTCATCAACTGATGTGCAGGGAAAAGATGGCGAGAAACATCACGTCCATAGTGCTTTAAATCCTTCTTTTGTTGCTGAGAGTAGAGTGGGAAGTCGGTAGACGAGTAGGGTAATAAATTTAATAAAATGTCAGTAGGTACTGGGAGAAAAATTGAACGGCAATTGACATGTGTCATTTTCAAACTCAGAGATTTTCAACTATAGTGTGAGTGATACGCAATTCGTTTGAATTTCAGTTTTTGTTCTGTCCTTTTTGAAGGACCACAAGAGCAGACCTCGAGGACCACAGGTGGTTCGTGGACCATAGTTTGAGAAACGCTGGATTACACTGTATACTGTTACTCACAGTTGATTTACTTAAACTATGCTGTCGACCCACGTCCGCTTGCAAAAGACCACGTTCAGTGTCACTTATAATATTCGCTTTATCTTCCAAAGAAAACACTTTACGCTTCGACATTTTTATACAGTACATTCACTGTTGGAGCATAGAAACAGATGATCAGGTAAAAATAACAAACGCTGTTAATGGTGTGACTGCGTACTCAGCTTTGGAATTTCCCGGGTCACTTAATGGAAACTGGGAGAGGGTTGATGGAGTTTGAAAGCCATCGAAATCTTACCTTCATTTATGCTCTAGACATAATGTTCGTTCCCTTTTAATAAAAGAAAAAATTTCATTTTCCTTTGTTTCGATGCTATCTGTCATAATGGAAATGATTCCGAGAACAAGATTACGATTGTAAATAGCAGTAGAGTACAGAATGGCAACCCTCCGACAGAGGAGTAAGGCAAGGTCGTCACGCGTTGTCTGGATTTAAGGTACAGCTCATTGTCTAGGGATCACTAATCCTACCTTTGTCCTTTGACTGAAGGAGTAAGAAACTTAGAATGCTGTTCTCAACACGTTCTTTCAATTTTATACAAGAAGGTCTGACTTCAAATAAGAATTTATCATGATACAAGGTTTACTATAAACGGAAATATTAATGTACTTTTTAATGTATGCGAGTCGGGACCAACGATTTAGGTTCACTATAGCCGAATGTTCACTATAACCGAGTTCACTATATCCAGAGTTGACAGTATATCATATTCGAGTAATGCTGTTGAAGAAACTCTGTGACAAATAGCAAGTCATATAGCCTACATACAGTACACATGATGACCAAAGTAAACTCTTAGCAATATTAAAAAATTCAAGTATGGTCGAGTAACTAGCCTCGTCTAATACTTCAGTGGCTAGAAGATAGAGTCTCTCGGTACCTTCTGTATTTAATGCATTTACAACTATATTAGTAAGGTGGCGTCGACTTGAGTCCTTGTCATCAACTGACATCCGAATTTCTTATCTTTCAATTTGTTTTTCACTTCAGTTATATATTTGTGATAGGAATGTTGTACATAATTCTTCCGCAGTATTGATTCCGTAGAAATTTTCCTCAGTGTGTACTTTTCCAAAATGCCACGCAGTTTCTCATTCTGCTATTTGTTTAGTAGAATATTCGCTGCAATTATGCTTCATACAGATTTTCTTAAAATGTTATTTCACTTAATTGTGATGTAGACTCCCATTGTACCTTATTAACTTGATGTTTACTGGCACAAGCATGTGCACGTCTTAGTACGGTACCTATGTAAAATAATATATATATATATATATATATATGCACAAGTAAATAAAATAAAATAATTTATAACCAATGACACGTAATTATTACGTATTTAAACAACTTAAAATTATTTAACGACACGTTAAAAGTGTTTTTAAAAAATTTTAACACTTTTAACGTGTCGTTAAATAATTTTAAGTTTTTTTTAAACAAAGTGTTTACGTGAACCAGAATCAATGTATTACGATTTATTTAGATAAATTATTTTTCTTTATGGTGTAAACTACAGTTTAACATACGTTTATTTGCAGGAGGGTCGTTTCGACGGAAGTACGTTGTCATCTTCAGCTACTTCGCCTTAACTGATATTTATTACTAATAATACAATAGTTTCCAGTTTAATAATAGTTGCACACTATACGATAACACAATAATCATAAAGTGAATACTTCATTCATTCATTCATTCATTCATTCATTCATTCATTCATTCATTCATTCATTCATTCATTCATTCATTCATTCATTCATTCTCGCGGAGTTAATGCCATCAGGCTTTCTCTTCCACTCAGGGAGAACAAAACTCTATATTAAAATATGTAAAGCTAATTAAACAACTCTCTCAAAATATTATATACAGTCAAGAGCTACAAAATAAGGCAATTGGATACAAATTAAATAAAAATACAAAATTAAATTAAAATTAATGATCATTAATTATTTCTAGAAGAACATTACGCCAAAGAATGAAATCAGTAAATTAAATTCTGTAATGGTACAAATTAACAATACAAAATAATATCAATGTTAATACTGTACCTATAACGCTCAAGGAATATTAAGAATCAGTAAGATACAATTTAACATCACAAATATAACAGGAAATACAGGTTCATGGAATTGTAATCAATTAATTATTTAGAGTTCTAGTAATTAAAATGAAATATATAGCTAAAATAAAATCTGACGAATAAGTTATAAGTATAAAATTCCTATTTGCAGATGATACAAGTGTAATTATTTCAAGCAAACAATACGATCATTTTATATACACGTCTAATACAGTGCTGAATCTAATGAATGAATGGTTCCATGCAAATAAACTAGCACTTAATGTTGATAAAACCAGTGCAGTCAAATTTAGTACACACAATAGTGCTCAGGTTTCCTACAGTATTCGATTAAATGGAACTCATCTCAAAGAATCTATAAGCACAAAGTTTCTTGGTTTAGAATTGGATAATCACTTGAACTGGAAAACGCATATAGAATGTATTACTCGTAAATTGAGCTCTGCCTGTTATGCATTAAGATCCTTATCTACTATTGGTGATATAAACTTACTTAAAATGTCATACTTTGCATATTTTCATTCTGTAATGAAATATGGATTAATATTCTGGGGTAACTCGTCTGAAGCTAAACATGTTTTTGTTTTACAAAAGAAAGCTATAAGAATAATGGCCGGTGTGCATAAAAGGACCTCATGTAAAAATATTTTCCGAAACTTAGAAATCTTGACTTTACCTTGTGAATACATTCTTTCCCTAATGATGCTGTATATTAAGAACCAAGATAAATTCAGTACTAATCAAGACATTCATCATTTTAATACAAGACATAAATCAGATCTTCATCTACCCTCTGTTAGTCTAAGCTGTTTTAAAAAAGGAGTTCGCTATTCATGTATAACAGTCTTCAATGCACTGCCTAATTATCTTAAAGATTTGAAGAACAACGAGAAAAGGTTCAGAAAAGAATTAACCAAATTTCTACATACTCATACCTTCTACACAATTGATGAATTGTTTATACTTGTGAATTGAATTATTCTACTTAAATGACATGTACAATTTTATATAGCTCAACTAAAATATGTTTTTATATTGACTTAATCTGTTTACTATGTATTGTATTTTTTGTTTAGCATAACTGATGAATTGTATGTACTGTAAATTGAATAGTATACTGTATAGGTCAACTGATGAATTGTTTAAGCTTATAAATTGAATAAATCTACTTCATATGAATTTTATAGCTTAACGAAAATAAGTTTGTAAATTGAACTAATTTGATTGTATATGTTTGTATAGTTTGGCTGATGAATTGTATATGTTCTTAAAATGATTACTAGTCTGTGTAGCTCTACTGATGAATTGTATATAGACCTACTGTAAATTGAATGGTAATATGTACAGCTCAACTGATGAATTGTTTATGATTATAAATTGAATTAATCTACTTGATATTAATTGCACAAATTTGTATAGCTTAATGAAAGTATGCTACTTTGTATTGTATATATTTGTATAGTTTTGGCCGATGAATTGTATATGCTTTAAATTGAATAGTAATCTATATAGCTCTACTGATAAATTGTTTGTGTTTGTAATTTGAAGTAGTTTGCATGATATGTATTATCAATTTCTGTATATCACAACTGGTTGAATTGTTTATGCCTTAAATTTAATTAAATTGTTTTGTATTATAATATAGCTCAACTTATGAATGATCGTTTGCGTTTGTAAATTTAATAATCTGATTGGCTATGTATTGTATACTTTTATTAGAGCTATCGATGTAGCTCAGTCGGCAGACTCGCTGGGCTGCTGATCCGGAGCTGCGTTCGGGCTTGGGTTGGATCCCCCTTTGGACTTTGGTTTCTTCGGAGGTTTTCCCCAGCCGTGGGACTGAAGCCGGATGGTCTATGGCGAGTCCTTGGCATCAACCCGTTTGATTTGATTACCCCCTTTGATTTGATTACCTGGTTGGGTTTTTCCGAGGTTTCCCCCACCGAAAAGGCAAATGCCGGGTAATATTTTGGCGAATCCTCGGACCTCATCTCATCTCACTACATCTCGCCAAAATGTAAAAAAAAAATGTAAAAAAATTGTACAAAATTGTAGAAAATTACTAAATTGTAAAACTATAAAAATTTGTAAAAATTGTAATTGTAATATTGTAAAATGTTGACATGTTCCACAGCTTAAAGCTTCATTGCTCATGTAAGATCTATGGAATAAAATAAATGAATGAATGAATAAGAATTAAAATGTAAATAGCTAATTCTAGGAATTTTCTTTGAAAATTTGTTTGTGTATATACGCACCACACGTAGAAACTTGAAATTCGCTGAGTTATCAATAAAAAAACGACGATGTAACACCACAATCAACTGTCCATGTGCTAAAGAGTCGACCGTGGCTATGCAGGAACTAATGTTTTGGTAGCATCATGATGGCGACTGTTCGCAAGCGCGGCTTCACCTCCAAGCACGTGCGGCTCACGACAGGAAGAACTTGGCTGTGAGTTAAAAACTGCGCATGCGTGGACTTAGTTAATAAAAACCTAAACTAATCAAACCTAACCTGTCACAGATTCGTATATTATGCAAGAGCTCGAGTTTATACAGTGTATAATCAGAGTACGAAGGGAACTTTTTGATTTGATCTCGAATGTGTAAGCGAAAATAAATCCAGGTAAGGATCACGCTAGCAGTACATGAGCCGTTCACTCCTGATCACATAATTATATAACAGATTGGCCATCCCCCATGTTAAAAACGGTAACATTTGGAAGAGAACAATCACCAGGATCGTCACCATCGATAGAAAACGACCGCTAGATGGAAATGAGAGTTATAACGTGATTTCTTATGCAGTAGTTAGATGGCAGCATAGTGAAATTAATTAACGTTGTTGCCGTCAAAGCTTATAAGGCTCAAAGACGTTATAGTTATACAGAGTGTTCCGAATTGGTGTTACAAACTTTCAATTTGAGATAAGGAACCATGGTCCGGAAATGACTGAGTCGAAAGTTATAAGCAAAAATAGTTGTGTGGAAATGAAATAATTTTATTCCTCTGTACACCTTATTATGTGTATTTATTTGTACATCTTACACATACTGTATTAATCTCACAGCTAAGTTCTTCCTGTCGTGAGATGGTCGTCTCCAAGCTGCTTTTATCTGCTATATGTATTCTGTGCTCGTTGGTTCAGAAAGCTATCGCACAGTGTTCTTCAATTTCTTCATAGAAAGGGTTACCAACTCAAATAACTACTGTCAAGTACAAGGTTACAACCAACGAGCACAGAAGATATAGAGTATTTTGTATTAAATTTGTACCCAATTGTCTTCTTTTCTTTAGGTCTTTACTATTTATAATGTTTTGAGAGAGTTATTTAATTAGCTTTACCTATTTTAATATCGATTTTATAATTGTTTTTACTGATTTTGTGATTATTAATTTATTTGTACATTAATGTATACTTTTGTTTCTGGCTGAGTGGAAGCGAAGACCTGATGAGCTTATCTCCGCGAGAATAAATAAATAAATAGAATGAGAGAGTAGATAAGTAAGTGGGTAGATTGGTAGATGGGTAGTTTGGTACATTGGATAGATGGGTGGATTAGGTAGATAAATAAAATCCTGCTCAGCCATTGTGTAGTCATTAGCATCCTCCATGTCATATTCACTTATGGGTATTGTATTTTTGTATACTATGCAACTATTATCCAACTGGAAACTATTATATTATAAAATAATAAATATCAGTCAAGACGAAGTAGCTAAAGATGATGACATACTTCCGTCCAAACGATTCTTCTACAAATAAAAGTATGTTATATAGAAAAATAACCAAAATAGTAATTCACGTAAATAAATACGTATTAGTTACATGTCATTTGGTTGTAAATTATTTGATTTATTTCTATATATTTTATTTTATGTAGGTACTAATAGAAAGAATTGCAACCAGCAATTAGTAAAAATTAATTTAAATATTTCTGAAATCTTTTATTTCATGCGTTTCTTTTATTCGAAAACATCAATAATAATGCAATCACTATGGTAACATTTTGTATTTTTTATTCCTTACTTCATTATGTACCTTACAAAATAATACTATAGCAAAACAATTTTAGCGAAGTGTCTATCAATTGTTAGGCTATAAGTAAAGCTAGGAAGTTGGTACCAAAACTGTTAAGTTGTGTGAGTTTAGACTGCATCTCTACCGAATGAAACCTAATAGAGCGTCTCTCAATGTCAGTGAACCAGAACGACTAACATGTACAGCAGGGTGTTAACCAAATATTTCCTCCAATCATCCACAGCCTTAGAACAAGAAACTAATAAAAAAACAATAATTTGTAATTATAAATAATATCGTAACTCCCAATTTAAAATAATTTTCCCCATACATATAAAATAACATAACAAGTACCGTAGTTTCCCCTAACTATGATCCACATTTGTCAAATTTTTCTTTGTATATTCAATACTATTCATCCAGATTAAGTGAAATTTTGGCTTCGGACTCTTGAAAGTGTATATTAAATAAATATTGACATATGTGTTTGAAATTATTTAATTACAAGTGTTAAAAATAATAAGCATTGGTACATAGTTGTATTCTGAATTGCCCAACTATGGTCCACTCATATATTCATGCTTGAAAGCATGAATGGACTATAGCTGGAGCTGTAATTATTCGTAAATCAATACATTGAGTTCCTAATTTAAGGGTGGAAACATAATCTAGCACAGAAATATTAAAAATAAATGAAAAGTACGTGGATTCATTTTATTAGTACACATTGCATAAACACATAGCAAACAAGTGAAATCTGAAAGTCATTTTCCTGCAATAATGAACAACTACACTCACTGGCAAAAATACCGGACCACCTAAAGTTTCTCAATTTTTTATGAGGTGAGAATCAGAAAACCCATTATGAAATGAAGAAAACATTGCTTCCCAGAAAAAAAAAACTATTTTTTATTATCACTTGCGCTATTATTTTCAACGCCAAACAATGGATATAATTAAAAGGTGTAAAAACTTACAAATTGTTTCAATTTTCTTCCAAATGTTCAACTGATTTTGTGGCCACCCAGATGTTGCTAATAGCGGATATTGCCTCCCCTTGACTTTATGACTGTTACCATTCGCCGATTCAACCTTTCGATCAGATTCTGGATGTCAGTCTGGTCGATACTATTCTATTCTTTACTTAGAACATTTCGGAGCTGCTGTAAGTTGTTGTGAGGAGTTAGTCGACTTCTAACTCGCTTCCCTCCCCACACATGGTCAATAGGGTTTGCATCAGGACTCCTTGCTAACCATACCATCCTATTCAATCCAACGTCTTGAAAGACCCACACATGTTCAATAGAGTTTATATCAGGACTTCTTGCTGGCCATGCCATCCTATTCAATCCAACGTCGTGAAGGAACTCATCCACGATTCTTGTAGCATGAGGGCGAGCATTGTCATTCATTAAAAAAAAACGTTTCACCAATTAGTGGGGCATATGGTACCACATGTTAAATTAGACCTTCTTCGATGTATCTTGGAGCAGTCAAAGCACCTCCATAAATGAAAACAAGTTCTGTGTTAGCTTCATACGAAATTCCATCCCATACCATTACAGATCCACCTTGGAAATTCACACGTGAACTGAAGGTACATGAAGAAAAACGTTCTTCTCTTCTCCATACTCTTTCGCGTCCATCTGTAAACTAAATCTCGATTCATCTGTGACGCACTCGTCGCCACTGCCTCAGGTTCCAATTAGCATGATTGTGAGCAAAACGTAATCGTTCAACACGATGTTGCTGGAGCAATTCTGGGCCTCAGCCCACATTCATCCAGACGTCTGCTTACAGTTCTCTCACTCAAGTTAACGCTGACTATTCCCATCTTCTATCAATGCAACCATTTTGCTGAATCGGTTGGACTTAGTGACATTTGCATACAATGAAGTACTCCAATACTGCCTCAAAAGAGCTTACCCGTCTATAGACTTCTTCAGCATAGCTTGAAATGAGTCTGAGAAGTTTAGACACAATATTGCAAGAAGAACGAATCTCCTTTCCATATCATTGTTGGCTATTACGTATTCAGTATTACATTGTTACGTATCACAAAATAAATGAATAACTAAATGAACCTCAGCACACCTACAATTATTTAAAATATCCTACAATTTTATGCAAATAAATTCACTGATAATGTTTATTTACTATAATGAAAACTATATTCAGTAGTATTCAGTAGTCTTATTTCTATCCTTTGAATCTCCACTTCTCTTGTAATTCTGAAATTGAAAATAGATCTCTCTTTTCCGAGACGCATATGGGGTCTTCAATTTATTTTATTATGTTTTCTTTTCTATAGAATAAAATGTCTTCCATTTCTCGCCACCTCAGTAATTGCCGCTTCGTACTATACATGAAACAACAGCTCCATTGTTCTTCACTTCCAAAACTTTCCCTGGCCAGAATTCCTCCTCATAAGTAACTACCATATAACTATGTACCTTTAGCATTATTTTAACAGATTTCGTCTTCTTTTCCAAATCTGACTCACTGTCTGTAAATACGGAGAGTACACCGGAAACATCATAATCTGTATGCAATTCAATTTCATCGCTCTCATAGTCACTTACAGGGACGGTTGTGATCCTTCTACCCTGAAGTTTTCGTTTTACCGGACCATTATTCGTGCTAGTACCATTGATGCTGGAACAGCCTGTTTCTTAGTTTACTTGACTATATTGTTAAATGGTGTTTTAGAATATAATGAGATACTGTATTTGCAGAAGTAATAATCAAATTGTTCACATTTCTTTAAAACAAATATTTCAAAATGAAATATAACTATGGTCCACGAAAAATTGTGGTACATAGTTGAGGACTGACTTCTAGCCCTGAGGTTAAACACTTTTCACGCAGAGTCCTTAACCTCTGCCAGTCTAATTATTACGTGAAAGTAAACACTATACAGCCAGGTTTAATTGTACAAACAATCATATATCTATAATTTACGAGTTCTACATAGGACTGCTTAATAAAACAGACAAACACAAACTGAATGATTTCGTGTCTTCACACATTCAATAGAACGATGCACACTGACCTTGTTAAGCATCCATATCATTGCCACGTGTCATGGTAGATAGAAGCATCTATGGGGAACATAATTCCATCACAGTGGCGCCTTAAATGGCAAACACCGAACTCTTGGGGGACTAAGTAGTACATAATGCGTTTTGGACCATAGTTGGGTGCCTGGACCATAGTTATGGGAAATTACGGTATACAATTATGATTCTAGCCTCATTATAAAAATAATTAATATTTTCATTTTATCAAAAGAAATACTCCTTTTAGGTTTAAAAAACAAAACAATATTAATTTGTACTTTGAAAATATTCGTTCTACGTCACAAGACGTTACGGCAGCAAATTTGAAATAAGATACAGTATATCGTACTATCATCAGGTGAACTACTACTTTGTGAATCTAATAGTGTATCTCGTATGTGGGATATAATATTAAACCCATAATTTTATTGTTTTTTTTTAATTTTTTTCGTTTCTATTGTAATGGCAGCTATAAAGTTCGTATCGTAATTCCGATTTTGAACTTGGACTGTAACGCAACCGAATGCATAGCAACACGAGACGTCAACATTTAACAAAGAATAATCCGGAAAAAAAATAAACGTGTTACATACTACTGTTTGCATAATTATTTAATAATAGATGAGTTTACTTTTTTGGAATCATGCATAATAATCATATTACGTAAATGATATAATAATAACAATAGCTGACTTTGTCGCGAGTTAAATTCCATAGAAGTTGAGTATTTTCTCCATTGATCTAATCCTTCCGGCCGCATTATAGCTCAGGATCTACTCAGCCTCTAATAGAAATGAGAACCAAAGGTATTTTCTTGGGGGTAAAGGCTGCGGGCACTTAGGACTGATATCTCTATTGCCATTAATGTCAATTGTCTGCACAACTGGGAGACTTAAACCTTGGTTTTTCTGAACCGACGCATGCGACGTGCGAGGTGCGAGCTCGGCGCTGCGTACCATCTTCGCAATGACGCTGCGAGGCTTGTGGTTTCTCAAACTGCGAGTTCGTGTGGAGGATTTAGTCTTGGTTTTTCTGAACCGACGCATGCGACGAACGAAATGCGAGGCCCGCCTGCATTTCGCTCGTCGCATACGTCGATTCAGAAAAACCAAGGCTTTAGTCGGTGAGCCTAGGTTGCGTCCGGAATTTCCCTTCAAAATTCTCTGAAGTTCCTTCAGTGGAGCGGCGAAATTCGGAGACAAATGGCCAGTAGGCTTGCAACTCACATATTCAGTTTCTCTCAGCTCCAAATTCTCTTGCAAAGGCGAGTTTTCGCGTCCTTTTTAATTATTTCTCCTTTCATTTTCTCATTGATGTTGACAATGGTCTCGCCGCCTGTTTGCTACTTTTGAAAGAGGAAGCTAATGAATGTACGCATGTTTAGTTAATAGTATGAAGACGGGTAGGAACCTTATAAGTGGCCCAATAAGGCATCATTCATTAGGAAACTGAGTCAGGAAATAATTGGGTAGGGTGGCCAGTTCCATTCCCCGTCCATAGCATACATCAGATACAAGTAGTGTCCACACCTGTGAAGTAACGGCTAGCGTGTCTAGCTGCGAATCCAGGTGACCCGGGTTCGATTCCGGGTCTTGACAAGTTACCTGGTTGAGGTTTTTTCAGGGGTTTTCCCTCAACCCAACATGAGCAAATGCTGGGTAACTATCGTTGCTGGACCCCGGACTCATTTCACCGGTATTATCACCTTCATCTCTCTCATTCAGACACTAAATAAGAGTCCGGATGTTAGGCAAAATGTCTCTTTTAAACTGAGTGTATGTATGAAAGATCTATTAGAGATAAACACGTTTCCACACATTTGGAGACAATAGGCCCAATTTTTATTATGCCTTTTTTGCCTATTTTAGCTCCCGTTGCCTATTTTAAGGTTAAAATGTCTTTGTTTTTTAGCCTTTTTTACGTCGTTATAGTACATTTTATATATTTTAATGCATTTAAAATAAACCGCACATAAATTATAAAAAAAAAAAGAATGATTGTAGAAATTAAAAATATACAGTATATTCATCTCACACAAATATTTGCTCAGAATCTTATTTTCCATCAATACATATGTTTCCAAGAAGTCGTAAACTTTTCTCCCCTACCGATTCCATCTTTTATGTCACTTAACAAAGATGTTTGAACAGTATAATCCTCAGTGCTCAGGTCACTTCGAGGTTTACCAGCGAAAGAAAGGATATGAGGGAAGTATTAAAAGCAAGTCTCCAGTTCCCGTTTTACTGTTGTCACTTGCACGCACAAGTCACGCGTACTTTGAAGTCTCTAAACCTTTCTCACACCTCTCTTTTTTAGACAATACACAGTCCGTTTTTCCCGATCTCTGAAAGAAAGTAGAGACAGTCATTCTGAAATAAGTTGTTTTAAGTTTGCTCCAATCACTTCAGTATGTGGAAAGATCTTTCTCCACCATGAAAAACGTTCTCTCTGACAGGCGGCTTACTATGATCATTGACAACTTAAAAAAAAAGCATCTTGTTGTGACATGTAACCAAGGAAAGTGAGTACCGTATGGGATAGTTTATTAAGCATTTGTCTATTTTTTGTCTGTTTCCAGAAATAATAAAAGCCTATTTGAATGCCTATTTTTAGTGCCTACATGCCTGCCTATTTTAACCAATATAAATGCCTAAACATCCGGGTTCTAATAATAACCTAAGATGTTGATAAAGCGTCGTAAAATAACTTACTAAAAAAAAAGATACAAGTAGTAAGTAACTTAATCAGACTTGAGATGTATGCTACAATAAAGGTCCACACCTGTGGAGTAACGGTTAGCGCGTCTGGCCGCGAAACCAGGTGGCCCGGGTTCGATTTCCGGTCGGGGAAAGTTACCTGATTGAGGTTTTTTCTGGGGTTTTCTCTCAACCCAATATGAGCAAATGCTGGGTAACTTTCGGTGTTGGACCCCAACTCATTTTACCGGCATTATCACCTTCATCGCATTCAGACGCTAAATAACTTAAGATGTTGATAAAGCGTCGTAAAATAACCTACTAAAATAAAAACAATACAATAAAATTGTTCTTTCTCTGACACTTTTCGTTACATGAGTTGTACTGCCTGATAATAAGTATCAGTGAGAACCTCAATCATAGGTAAAAGCTAATGAGGAAGAGGACATTATTCTATTTTGTTTATAGGCGATTGATTATCAACCCTCCATGCATCTAATTGTTTCATTTTTTTGTTATATGTTATTAATTTTTATCACACATTCGTTCCTTGAACTCGCATATGAGCTTAGATAATTTATCGATATGAAATACTAGAAATCTCTCCCACATAGTTCATTTTTCAATTGCTAGATGAAGTCTGAGAAGAAACCTAGATACGAATGCCTGTCTATGTATGCAGATTTACGCTTCCCTATACTATTTTACTGCTAGATGCAGGGTAGACCGTCTTTCCCTACTCCACAAGTATTTAAATTGGAATTGTTATATTTTCCTAGATAAGTTACTTTATTCTTTTCTCCATATATATGATTTTGTAAATCCTCATATTGCTCTTCAATCCTTTCGCTCTATATAATCTATCGTTGAGCAGTCAAATGGAATAGCTGTTTGTAACGACCCCAATGAATAGTCTACATTTTTTTTCTCACTTGAAGAGGAAGATAGAAGTAGTCTTCTAAACGTTGTAAATTCTTTTAATATTAAGTAATGCAAAAAAAAAAAAAAAGAATCCAATCTGCACCTTCTCTTTATAACCCTCTAGATCAGTGGCGTCAGCACTCGCTGAAATGTGCAAAGGGTACGCGGTGCTGTTCTGTGTGCACTGTCATGCAACAGGGAGAGATAGAGAGCATACCCGCTAGCAGCTACGGAGTGCACCCTAGTGCACTGCGTTTTCCGCGGGTAAGAGAGACTAGCTCCAGCGTGCTCTGTGCTGACGACCCCTGCTCTAGATCCAAAGCTATTTGCTGAAGCCTCGCAGTGCGCGTCTCGCACAAATTCGAATCTGTCCGAGGCGACGCAACGAGGCCTCTCTGCGAAGCTGCGCAGACCGCGCACCTCTCAACTATAGAAACCACTCTCTATCTGTCATGTAGCCCGGATTTGTGCTTTAAGCTTTGGTTTTCTGAACCGACGCATGCGTCGGTTCAGAAAAACCAAGGCTTTAACCTCCCACTACTCTGTGGGCCTCCATGGCATGTAGCAGGGATGGCTTATTTCTCAATTTTATTTTGGAGATATGTCACGCATTTTGGCTTATATTTCCTTTACGTTACTAAATATGAAATATTTCTTGCAGGTAGTGATGTTGAAGATTTCACTACAACTACAGTAGCATCGCAAAATCCAAAAGAGTATAATAATAATAATAATAATAATAATAATAATAATAATAATAATAATAATAATTCATGTATTTAATCTTGCAGAGCTAAGGCAATTAGATCTTCTCTTCCGCCTAGTCCGACACTGAATAAATTAGCCTTACCTATCATAGTAATAATTAAAATAATAATTGGAACGTAATACAACAGGAAATTCGTAAATAACAATATTATAATGAAAGTATATATAACAAAAATGATTACGCTTGGTTAAATTGGGTAAGATTATGTTAGAATTTCAGTCAGTGGACTGGAATGAAATGAAATTTCGGGAGGGGGCACTATAATGCTGCTCATCGGAGTGACTACTACCGCGGAGGAATCGGAGATTACGAATAAAGCTCTCCACTGGTGATCTCCGGTACTATCGTAGGTGGAACAGGGAACATACGGAGGGATGCGGTGGTTCGGAGCGAAGCGAAGGTGGAGGACGTAGAATTCAAGGACGACAGACGCGTACGGACTGAGTGAGTGGAGTAAAATGGCACCAAATCATATATCCGTCGCATGGAAATTCTTTAATTTAGTTGGAGATAATAATAAAGTCGCACGCTGTTAACTTTGTCAGCGAATTTACTCTAAGGGTGGTGGTACTTCGAATTTGTTAGACCATTTGAAGCGATCGCACAATCGCGAACTTGAAGAAACTAAGTAAGTAAATTTAACTATTCAAAACACTTTTGAACTCTTTTAAAAAGCGTGTTTACTTTGATTTATATATAAAAGTTCTAATAAATAATTTCGTGATTTTGTGTGCAGACAGAGTAACATTGCGAATGAAAAACTGAAAAGCAGAAGAATTTCAGCAAAAAAGGACGCTCTAAGATTGATCCAACATATTGTTACGAGACGAAACTCTAAACTTCAGTGATGAGCCGCTTACTTGAAATGAAATATGTGTTGGTGATTGTGTTGCCAAAAAAGCCAAACGCTCCTAGGACGCTAACAGTTCCGTATTTGGAAATCTCTATGGCGTGGACCAGGTTAGATAGATTCTCTGAGTAGGTCTAAATTTTAAAATGTAGGTATGTAAGTGTTTAGGCTAACATTAAGAGCCGCGGTTGTGGTACTCGTACTTGCTGTCAAAAATAAATTATTACCATTCAGATACACATTGACGGTTAATTAGTGATAACATCGTTTTCGAAAGTTTTAAAATTACGAAAAACATTTGATACGATTTTTTGTAACTGCTTTAGTG